>NC_047109.1:87299233-87369233 GCF_902500255.1 Thalassophryne amazonica
ATAAGAGTAAAAGAAAGAAACTGTTTTTCCTTACAGCTGCACTTATTGACGTATGTGTTTATGTTACGGGAAGAAACTTGTCTCGCGTTGTCCCCCCCCCCTTAGGACAAGTTTTATGATGTAATGAGGGCCTCTCTAATAAAAAGAGCGGGAGCACAGGCCAGACTTTAGTGTAGCCTTGGTGTACAGCCTGGCCGCACTCCGCGCGTGATTAATTTGACTTTCTGTCTCACTGGTGTTTCTTGACTCTGTTTGTCTTATAAAAGGTTTTAAGAATGTTTGGAGGAGAAAATACCCAACATTGACTGGGGGCTACGTCCGGGAGCTCAACAACACCGGAGGTGTCCAGCGGAGGTCGTCAAGTCCAGACGTAAATCCTTGGCCAAGGTCCGATCGATTGATCGTGTCTGCAATTGTCGACCACCGTTGGCATCGTCTGGTTGACGAGATTTTCCCGAAGAAGACAGACAGGAAGTCGAGTCAGTGAGTAAAATTTCTTTGTAACAGTACTGAGTGAGTGGTGATCAGATCACATAAAACAGTTAAATTCCGCAAGCGATGATACAGAATCGTCTGTTAATGAAACACAGTTAAACTCTGTAAGGAGGTCGGACTCCTCTACGATGGCGAGGAACGCACGTAGTTAAATTCCGAAGGAGGGTGCGGACTCCTCTGTTTATATACGCGTACCGGTAGGGGATAAAAGTGTGATCACATAAAACAGTTAAACTCCGTAAGCGATGGCGTGGAATCGTCTGTTAATGCAAAGCAGTTAAAATCCGCGAGGAGGGTACGGACTCCTCTGTTTTAATACGTAAAGGAAATCCCGGGTAGAAATACGTGCACTGTAAAAAAGCAGTTAAATTTGGCAGGGACGGCGGAGTCCCCTAATGCAGGACATTAGTTAAATTTCACGGGAGGGCGAGCTCCCCTGGCATAAGAATACGCGTACGATTATTAAAAGTGTTTCTATGTGTAAATAGTGTTTTGTGTAAGTGTAAATAACTGTGTGAAAGTGTAATACTTTGGACAACGTTAGTGACAACCGTGTGTGGATGCGGAGGCAAGTGATTCCGCTTCCTACGGGGAGGTGAAAGGAATCAACCACACGACGGCAAATTAATTGTCACGTCCAAAGAAAGTGTGAAAACTTCAGATTTAGAACACCCTAGGTGTGCCCCCGTCTGAAGTCCAAATTATAACAAGGGATAATAAAAATGGGGGGTAAGACGTCTAAAAATAAGGAAAATTTATCAACTGACGACTGGAAATTTATGGAAGCAAAAAATCCAAAAGCAACAAAGAAATTGGAGACCTGGATAAATAAACATGACTTTGACGGACGACTAAACCTGATCAGTATACAGAAGCTAAAGAAGGAGTTAGAACAGCAACATAAAGGTGATGAGAAAAAGATGCAGAAAGTAGGGGCAGATTTAGTGGCATTTTGGGAGGAGGAAGCAGAGAACAGACGGAAGGGAGCAGAGAAGCGACGATTAGAGAAAGCAAGGAAAAAGAAAGCTGTAGGTAAGGCAGAAGAAGATGTGATAATTCAGCACAGAGAACCTGAACAACCTCAGAAACCACCGACGGCTGGACCGCCGGCAACAACGCATTTGTACCCTCCTCTACCAGAGGATGACGATGTACCGCCACCACAGTACGATTTGGCAGTAAAACCTAAGGTAAAAAGTGAAAAACCAGAAAAACCAGAAAAACCACAAACACGCAGTCAAGCGAAAGTGCCCACAGCCCCTCCCATGGTGGAACACAGTGACCAGGGAGGTGCCTATCCTATGATAGAAGTACCAAATCCTCGTGCAGGAACAGCAGGACATCGATCAACCATGCTCGTATATCGAACATGGAATGCTGATGATATCAAAGCAGCAGTCGACATGATACCATCGCCACATGTCGATATTGAGGGATTTATGCAGGATATAGAAAACATTAGAAATTCTTACCACCTTAGTGGACCTGAAGTCCAACAGGTGTGGATGAAAGCATGTGGCCCTAAATGGAGTCAGATACGCGGGGACTGGAATCCTGCAGACCAACAAGGCGTACCACTGACACATGATGATCTAGTCTTGAAAACAAGAGTGGAAGCTATGATTACATGTGCAAAAGGTGTGTTAGGACCAAAAATAAATTACACTGAAATTACCAGGACAACACAGAAAGAAGGAGAGCCATGGACAGAGTTTAGATGCAGATTTGAGAGTGTATTTAAGGTCCACAGTGGCATATTGCCAGGAACACCAGTGTATGAAAACAAATTGAAAAATATTTCACCTGTGAAGCTGACAATGACCGATTTGATTCATGATGGCAACTCAACAGCTGTCATAACAGTGACAGGTGCCACTGAAGACATTTTAAAATTGAGATTCACAGGTATGCCTTTGCATGTGTCACTTTGTAAGCCATATTTGTCAGAATGGCAAGAATTGGGACTGACAGTCATAACAGCTTTGTCAGTCACTGATTGGAGCAGAGTTGGACCACGAACGGAGTTCAGTCCATCAACTAAATTGTATAAAGTGCCAGTTAATGTCCCATTGGTGCTGACAGCTGGAACACACATTGATGTGTCCACTTCACAATCCTGAGTGTTTCAGTTGAGTCCTGAAGAGGATGATCTTCTCTCTTCTGTACCATCAGGATTGTGGACAACAGGTCCTTCAGACGTAGGACTGATAAAAAATGCACAACCTGTAGTTATAAGACCAAAAACAGAATACAGACCATGTGTAAGACAGTATCCATTGAAACCTGATGCAATTGAAGGAATCAGGCCAGTAATAGAGAATTTATTAACAGCAGGAGTAATAGTGCCATGTCCAGATTCACCATGTAACACACCCATATTTCCTGTAAAAAAGGCTCCGCCCTCAGTAGGGTGGAGAATGATTCATGATCTGCAGGCAGTAAATGCTGCTGTGATTAAAAGAGCGCCATGTGTCCCAGATCCACACACCTTGTTAAATTCGCTGAGACAAAATTCTAATAGTTTCTCAGTAATTGACATAAGTAATGCATTTTTCTCTGTGCCAGTACACCCAGATAGTCAATTCCGGTTTGCTTTTACCTTTAAAGGACAACGATATACATTCACCAGATTACCGCAGGGTTACGCAGAGAGTCCAACTATTTATTCTCAAGTCATGTCAGCATGTTTAGCCAATTTCGTTCCACCGGCAGATAGCCAACTATTGGTGTATGTTGATGACATTTTGATTGCCTCTGACACACGAGAAAACTGCATAACTGACACAGTAGCATTATTATGTTTCTTATTTAATAATGGCCACAAAGTGAGTAAAAACAAAGTTCAGTTGTGTAGGGGTAAAGTAAAATATTTAGGACATGAATTATCAGCCACAGGGCGCACGATCCTGTCTGACAGGAAGGAAGCAATTTTGCACGCTCCAAAACCACAAACCAAAAAGCAGATGATGTCATTTCTTTGACTGACTAATTACTGCAGGGCATGGATTCCCTGCTATGCAGAATTGACTAGTCCACTTTCTGATTTGATGTACAAGGATGATATTTCAATGTCAACCGTGTTGGAATGGAACAAAGAAGCTGAGGAAGCTTTTGTAAAAGTCAAACAAACATTAGTGTCATCCACAGTTTTGGCACTACCAGATTATAGTAAACCATTCATTCAAACAGTTGATTGTAAGAATAAGTTCATGACTAGTGTTTTGGTTCAAATGTATGGCTCAAAATTGAGGCCAGTTGCCTACTACTCATCTAAATTGGATGCAGTGGCAAGTGCTCTATCACCATGTGTACAGGCTGTTGTTGCAGCCTCTATGGCTGTTCAAAGTAGCAGTAATGTTGTTCTATTCCATCAGTTGACACTGCTATTATCACAACCACATCTTACGGTAGAGCGCTGTACAACATTGAATCCATCCACATTGATACCTTTACCTGAGGATGGTGAGCCGCACAATTGTCTTGATGTAGCTACGGTCTGTACGAAAGCACGCCCAGACCTCCAGGACACACCCATCCCAAACAGTACAATTGTGTATGTGGATGGTTCTTCCACTAAAAACGCTTATGGACAAACACAATCTGGATATGCTGTTGTCACAAATTCAGAAGTATTGGATTCTGCTTCATTGCCATCCTCATTTTCAGCACAAGCAGCTGAATTAGTTGCTTTAACTGCAGCTTGCTATCTGTTTAAAGGTACGGCTGTAACAATTTATACAGACAGCCAGTACGCTTTTAGCACAGTGCATGTGTTTGCAAAACTGTGGGAAGAGCGTGGAATGGTGACATCATCTGGAAAGCCAGTGACTCATGCCACTCTCCTAACTGCACTACTGAAGGCTGTGAAATTGCCTCAACAAATTGCTATATGCAAATGTGCGGCTCACACCAAAGGCTCTGACAGTATTTCAAAAGGAAATGATTTTGCTGACAGAGCAGCAAAAGAGGCAGCAGCAGCTTCTTCTATTTTTGTTGTACAGGAAACCACTCCAGATTTGCATTTAGGTCATACACTGCTTGCTGACATGCAACAGCAGGCAACTGAAAGAGAAAAACAGATGTGGATAAATAAAGGAGCTACGTATGCAAATGATTTGTACGTATGACCACAAAAGAAACCCATATTGCCAAAAAATATGTTTAAATGGGCGGCTATTATGAGCCATGGCGTGACGCATGTCTCATCAGGGGGTATGATATCGCAATTGCAATCTATTTTTTGTCTTTATGGGTTTGATGCATATGCAAAACAGCATTGTAGAGCATGCATGACATGTGCAAAACACAATTCACAAGGCAATTTGAGACCCCAAAGAGGCAGATTTCCAACACCACAATATCCCTTTCAAGTGAATCATATGGATTATATACAGCTGAGTAAACATGAAGGGAAGGAATTTTGTTTAGTCATAATTGATGCCTTCTCAAAATGGGTAGAATTGTTCCCTACAAAACATGCAGATGCACTTACAGTGGCTAAGGCATTGTGCAAAGACATCATTCCACGATTTGGAATACCAGAAACAGTCTATTCAGATAATGGAGCACATTTTGTTAATACAATAGTGCAATACGTAGGAGAAGCGCTACAGGTCAATCTAAAAAATCATTGTGCTTATCATCCACACAGTGCAGGATTAGTGGAAAGGACAAAGGGCACAATAAAAATAAGATTAAGGAAATGTATAGAAGAGACAAAACAAACCTGGATTGAATGTTTGGACCTAGTAAAATTGTATATGAGAATAACACCAACACCATCAGGGTTAACACCATTTGAGATACTTTATGGACGACCATATCGTCTACCAATTTTGACATGGATACTAAAACAGCAGATGAGGAACAAACATTAGCAAATTTTATGAAAAAGACATTAACACAGAAAGAGATAACTTAAACACATTTACTGCCGAATAATTTTGATCTTCCACAGGACGGCCTTCCAGTAGTCTAGCCAGGAGACTGGGTGTTCATCAGAGTGATTAAGAGGAAGAACTGGTCCAGTCCTCGTTGGGAAGGTCCATACCAAGTGCTGTTAACAACACCAACTGCAGTAAAGATAGCGGAGAGATCAACGTGGATACATCACTGTAAGATACAGCGTGTGTTGGCTGCCTCCACAGTGTAAGGGGAAGTCTGGCTACAAAGGGAGTCTATTTAATTAGTAATAGATTGTCTCAATGCCAGTGAAGCAGGGAGATCCTTGCACTATTAGGTGAGGTGGTTAACAACACTGTATCCTAGCAATCATGACTGAACTACAGCAGACCCCGGAGCGGCGTGCTCAGCGCCGCCGCTGCCGGACTGTTGGTAGGGCAGCCGGTTGCGTTGTGATCTTAGTGTGTTTCGTGCTCCTCGGATTCCTGGCCTGGTGGTTGACCCAAGAATTGCAGCTCACTGTGGACCGAGCCAGAGAACAACGCAAGCAACGTCAGAAGAGGTTTATTCATAATGTGAATGAGACAGATGGACACCCTCATATATACCATACTAATATGTGGTACAGATATGTTCATTTATTGGCTATGGAATTACGTTACTAATTGTTATGTTTATTCGCAAATACCTATATCCTCAACACACCCAGCTCTGATGGCTAAACCGTACCCTGCTAGGGTGACAGAATGTCTTATCATACGGATGCATAATCAAACTGTATTTCGGGGGCAGCAGTTCTCAGCAAATCTGATAAGATGTAACACCACTTGCCTCAGTGCAACCACTTATATGATAGGGATTTCAACAGAGGACGTACAAGCGTGCCCAAGTGCTGCTCCATTGACTAGACTGAAGGGAAACGCAAAAATATCATCACGTTAAATTGTCATCACAACGGCCATTCCCAATTTGCTTTTACGGGACAGGGAATAAAACTGTAGGTAAAATTAAGAAACGTCTGTGTACCCAAACGTATGTTTTATCAAATAATTTAAGCCTAACCAAAACATAATATGTGGATGGTACTTATCTTCATCACATTGGACGGGGATGTAATTATACAGGCTCCTGTCCATGGGGAACGGATGAATCATGTGCTTATGTTAGTAAGTTTTTGCTACCACCTGTAAATGGTACTCCGGTGTATGATGACATCTATTGGCTTTGTGGTTCCAGACTGCACATGAGTCTCCCACCAAATTGGGGTGGTGTGTGTGCACCTACCCAGGTGACTGACCATACATATGTGGTAGGACCTCCACAGAGAAGAATGGCAGCACCAGACGGAGGAGATCGATATACCCAGATGTGTTACCACATGATCACATGTGGGGCTCGGATGTACCAAAGGACCAAAAATTGTGGTCTGTAGGAGATAAAATAGCACATTCATTGTTCCCCTGGATAGGAGTGGGAAAAAAAAAATTTTTCATTTATGATTGAAACACTGAATTATCGATTGGGTCTGTTCATGAATGTAACTGAAAAAATAGTAGCAGCTCAAAACACTGAAATAGATGCTTTACGTACCATGATGAACCTCTTAGTGAAAATCTCAAGAAAGAAGTGCTAAGTTAGGTGATAACTACTACTATATGTTTAACAGGCGATAAACAGGTGGGAAATGTTAAGGATTTTATATATATATATATATATATATATATGTTATCACTGTTAAACATTTGGACCTTTGTCTTCTTTCTCATGAAAACGTTATTGTGCTGTTTGCACTAACCCTGAGAATGTACGTGTTATTCAACCTTGTTTTAGCATGCTGGGGTCAATCTGAACTGGGAATGAAGAGCTGGATGTACTTATTATTATTATACAACTTGTTTTTGTAGCCGCTAACGACTGGGAGTGAAGCATGACGGGGTCAGTCATGAACTGGGAGTAATAGACCTGAAGGTTGTTTTGACTGTTGTGATGTGATGCTTAGTGTGAAGACCAGGACACTCCAGGCAGATGCACAACAGCTGATAACTGCAACAGACGAACGAGATGTGCTGACCTCCGACGATAAGAGTAAAAGAAAGAAACTGTTTTTCCTTACAGCTGCACTTATTGACGTATGTGTTTATGTTACGGGAAGAAACTTGTCTCGCGTTGTCCCCCCCCCCCCCCCTTAGGACAAGTTTTATGATGTAATGAGGGCATCTCTAATAAAAAGAGTGGGAGCACAGGCCAGACTTTAGTGTAGCCTTGGTGTACAGCCTGGCCGCACTCCGCGCGTGATTAATTTGACTTTCTGTCTCACTGGTGTCTCTTGACTCTGTTTGTCTTATAAAAGGTTTTAAGAATGTTTGGAGGAGAAAATACCCAACAGTTAGATTTTGTGACAAACGTTTATACAGTCAGTAAATGTGGTGTCCCTCACACCTTATTATATTGAGCTGTACATTAGTCATGTATCGGCTTCCACTGCAGTGGAGTTTTGTGAACTGGATGTTCCATGCCTGCAGGTTGGGAAGCTGATTAGTAATTAAGCCAGGAAGTGTTTGCTGTTTATGTACACCTTTGAGTGGTCTCTCTGTGTGTAGAGTGTGGACTCACATAATGGTTCCTTCTTTCACAGACTCGGTTTGTTGCGGCCACCTGGGGGGTGTCGGCGGGGTCCTTGGGTCCAAACGGCTTCTGGCTCCGGACCGTTAGCGCTGCTGGGAGCGCACCGTATCACCACCATGCCAGACCGCACACTCTTTTGTTGTTTTGTATCACTGTTATGTATTAAATTCAGTTATCCTTTGTACCGTGCTCTGCTTATTTTATACTGAGTCCTTCAAACGCTGGTCGGTTCTCCGGGCTGCGTCCGACACATAACACCTAGAGGAGGAATGATACGTTCTCTGCTGCTGTCGGTGGAAATGCACTGTTGAATGAGAGTCAGTTGGAGGAAGTGTTGTTTTAATCATTCATATTACATGTAGGCACATACTATTAAGTAAAACTGACACTGATAATACTTTTTAAATATATATATATATATATATATATATATATATATATATATATATATATATATATATATATATATATATATATATATATAATGACTACCCCCCACATCTAGGAGGGCAGCGCCCTAGCGCCCCCTATGGGCCAGCTGCCACTGAGTAACAGGAAGACCGATGATGGGAAGGAGAGAAACAGTAGGAGCCAGTAAACCAGTATTGATCCGTATGTCTGGTATTTATATTTACAAACTGTTTTTTTTTTTTTCATGTTTGATGCTTTGTGTGCTTCTTACCCTGTGTGATGCTATACAGTGCTGCTGGAACCTCGGTTTCCCTGAGGGAGTTTTCCTAAGAGATCACAAAAAGTTCTATCTAATCTAAGCAGACGTGTGCAGGAAATTTTGTGTCATTACACCTTCTAACACTGACACAATTGTAAATTTAAACAAATCTCTCAAATTTTAAACAATGACATTTTTCCAAACTGAGTATTATACACTCAACAAAAATATAAACGCAACACTTTTGGTTTTGCTCCCATTTTGTATGAGATGAACTCAAAGATCTAAAACTTTTTCCACATACACAATATCACCATTTCCCTCAAATATTGTTCACAAACCAGTCTAAATCTGTGATAGTGAGCACTTCTCCTTTGCTGAGATAATCCATCCCACCTCACAGGTGTGTCATATCAAGATGCTGATTAGACACTATGATTAGTGCACAGGTGTGCCTTAGACTGCCCACAATAAAAGGCCACTCTGATAGGTGCAGTTTTATCACACAGCACAATGCCACAGATGTCGCAAGATTTGAGGGAGCGTGCAACTGGCATGCTGACAGCAGGAATGTCAACCAGAGCTGTTGCTCGTGTATTGAATGTTCATTTCTTTACCATAAGCCGTCTCCAAAGGCATTTCAGAGAATTTGGCAGTACATCCAACCAGCCTCACAACCGCAGACCACGTGTAACCACACCAGCCCAGGACCTCCACATCCAGCATGTTCACCTCCAAGATCGTCTGAGACCAGCCACTCGGACAGCTGCTGAAACAATCGGTTTGCATAACCAAAGAATTTCTTCACAAACTGTCAGAAACCGTCTCAGGGAAGCTCATCTGCATGCTCGTCGTCCTCATCGGGGTCTCGACCTGACTCCAGTTCGTCGTCGTAACCGACTTGAGTGGGCAAATGCTCACATTCGCTGCCGTTTGGCACGTTGGAGAGGTGTTCTCTTCACGGATGAATCCCGGTTCACACTGTTCAGGGCAGATGGCAGACAGCGTGTGTGGCGTCGTGTGGGTGAGCGGTTTTCTGATGTCAATGTTGTGGATCGAGTGGCCCATGGTGGCGGTGGGGTTATGGTATGGGCAGGTGTCTGTTATGGACGAAGAACACAGGTGCATTTTATTGATGGCATTTTGAATGCACAGAGATACCGTGACAAGATCCTGAGGCCCATTGTTGTGCCATACATCCAAGAACATCACCTCATGTTGCAGCAGGATAATGCACGGCCCCATTTTGCAAGGATCTGTACACAATTCTTGGAAGCTGAAAATGTCCCAGTTCTTGCATGGCCGGCATACTCACCGGACATGTCACCCACTGAGCATGTCTGGGATGCTCTGGACCGGCGTATATGACAGCGTGTACCAGTTCCTGCCAATATCCAGCAACTTCGCACAGCCATTGAAGAGGAGTGGACCAACATTCCACAGGCCACAATTGACAACCTGATCAACTCTATGCGAAGGAGATGTGTTGCACTGCATGAGGCAAATGGTGGTCACACCAGATACTGACTGGTATCCCCCCCAATAAAACAAAACTGCACCTTTCAGAGTGGCCTTTTATTGTGGGCAGTATGTGGAAAAAGTTTTAGATCTTTGAGTTCATCTCATACAAAATGGGAGCAAAACCAAAAGTGTTGCGTTTATATTTTTGTTGAGTATAGTATAGCTAGCAGGACACCACTGTTGTGTGCCGTAAATTTTGTGTCACTACACCTTATGCCTTTGATGCTATTGAAAATATAAACAATAAAAAATTCTCCAAAATTTTTGAAAATGACTTTTTCCAAAAGTGAGTGTTGTAGTATAATCAGCAGGACACCACTGTTGTGTGCAGTGAATTTGACGACACCACACCTTATGACTTTGATGCTATTGAAAATTTAAACAATAAAAAATTCTCCAAAATTTTTGAAAATGACTTTTTCCAAAAGTGAGTGTTGTAGTATAATCAGCAGGACACCACTGTTGTGTGCAGTAAATTTTGTGTCACTACACCTTATGCCTTTGATGCTATTGAAAATATAAACAAAAAAATTCTCCAAAATTTTTGAAAATAAGTTTTTCTCAAAAGTGAGTGTTGTAGTATAATCAGCAGGACACCACTGTTGTGTGCAGTGAATTTGGCGACACCACACCTTGTGACTTTGATGCTATTGAAAATTTAAACAATAAAAAATTCTCCAAAATAATCTGCAGGACACCACTGTTGTGTGCAGTAAATTTTGTGTCACTACACCTTATGACTTTGATGCTATTGAAAATATAAACAATAAAAAATTCTCCAAAATTTTTGAAAATGACTTTTTACAAAAGTGAGTGTTGTAGTATAATCAGCACGACACCACTGTTGTGTGCAGTAAATTTTTGTCAATACATCTTATGACTTTGATGCTATTGAAAATATAAACAATAAAAAATTCTCCAAAATTTTTGAAAATGACTTTTTCCAAAAGTGAGTGTTGTAGTATAATCAGCAGGACACCACTGTTGTGTACAGTAAATTTTGTGTCACTACACCTTATGACTTTGATGCTATTGAAAATATAAACAATAAAGAATTCTCCAAAAATTTTTGAAAATGACTTTTTCCCAAAGTGAGTGTTGTAGTATAATCAGCAGGACACCACTGT
Source organism: Thalassophryne amazonica (assembly GCF_902500255.1). NCBI lineage: Eukaryota > Metazoa > Chordata > Actinopteri > Batrachoidiformes > Batrachoididae > Thalassophryne > Thalassophryne amazonica. The sequence goes on from NC_047109.1 coordinate 87,310,574, forward strand.
TGTGTGCAGTGAATTTGGCGACACCACACCTTGTGACTTTGATGCTATTGAAAATTTAAACAATAAAAAATTCTCCAAAATAATCTGCAGGACACCACTGTTGTGTGCAGTAAATTTTGTGTCACTACACCTTATGACTTTGATGCTATTGAAAATATAAACAATAAAAAATTCTCCAAAATTTTTGAAAATGACTTTTTACAAAAGTGAGTGTTGTAGTATAATCAGCACGACACCACTGTTGTGTGCAGTAAATTTTTGTCAATACATCTTATGACTTTGATGCTATTGAAAATATAAACAATAAAAAAATTCTCCAAAATTTTTGAAAATGACTTTTTCCAAAAGTGAGTGTTGTAGTATAATCAGCAGGACACCACTGTTGTGTACAGTAAATTTTGTGTCACTACACCTTATGACTTTGATGCTATTGAAAATATAAACAATAAAAAATTCTCCAAAATTTTTGAAAATGACTTTTTACAAAAGTGAGTGTTGTAGTATAATCAGCACGACACCACTGTTGTGTGCAGTAAATTTTTGTCAATACATCTTATGACTTTGATGCTATTGAAAATATAAACAATAAAAAAATTCTCCAAAATTTTTGAAAATGACTTTTTCCAAAAGTGAGTGTTGTAGTATAATCAGCAGGACACCACTGCTGTGTGCAGTAAACTTTGTGTCACTACACCTTATGCCTTTGATGCTATTGAAAATATAAACAAAAAAATTATCCAAAATTTTTGAAAATAAGTTTTTTCAAAAGTGAGTGTTGTAGTATAATCAGCAGGACACCACTGTTGTGTGCAGTGAATTTGGCGACACCACACCTTGTGACTTTGATGCTATTGAAAATTTAAACAATAAAAATTCTCCAAAATAATCTGCAGGACACCACTGTTGTGTGCAGTATAAATTGTGTGTCACTACACCTTATGACTTTGATGCTATTGAAAATATAAACAATCAAAAATTCTCCAAAATTTTTGAAAATTACTTTTTCCCAAAGTGAGTGTTGTGGTATAATCAGCAGGACACCACTGTTGTGTGCAGTAAATTTTGTGTCACTACACCTTATGACTTTGATGCTATTGAAAATATAAACAATAAAAAATTCTCCAAAATTTTTGAAAATGACTTTTTCCAAAAGTGAGTGTTGTAGTATAATCAGCAGGACACCACTGTTGTGTGCAGTAAATTTTGTGTCACTACACCTTATGACTTTGATGCTATTGAAAATTTAAACAATCAAAAATTCTCCAAAATTTTTGAAAATTACTTTTTCCCAAAGTGAGTGTTCTGGTATAATCAACAGGACACGGCTGTTGTTTGCAGTGAATTTGGTGACACCACATCTTGTGACTTTGATGCTATTTAAAATTTTAAAAATAAAAAATTCTGCAAAGTTTTTCATAATGGCATTTTTCCAAACTGAGCTCTGTAGTATAATCAGCAGGACCCCACTGATGTGTGCAGTGAATTTGGTGATATCACTCCTTATTACAATGATTTATTCAATAATTTTCTGGTGTGTTTTTTTTCCATGTATGCACTCTGTAGACGGTCCCTAAGCTTCCGTTTCTCTGCCGGCTGCCCGTTCAGATCAGTGTTATTTTTTTCAGCTCAGAGGACGGCTCATATGGATAAAAATAAGGTTGTAGCTCGTTGCCTACCTTCCTGAGGTTAGAAACTAGTGGTGTTTGTCTTTCTACAACGTTTCTCTTCAGATCTATTGAGCCGTGAACTTCGAATCTGTGAATATCTTTCTAACTTTACTGAAGTGTTTTGAACATGGAAAGGAGAGATCTGAGTGCTGTGGACGAGCATATTTAACTTTTTCCCTCCTCCAATGAAAGACGAGGATCTCCTGTGCTGGCTAGAGGTGGGCGATACCGGGAATTTTGGTACTGATCCGATACCAAGTAAATACAGGCCCAGTATTGCCGATATCGATACCGATACTTTTTCATATTTAAGCTTCATAGATCCAAAGGATCCAAAAGACCTAGGACAGAATTTCGCCAAACATTGTACGTGACAACAAAATACTTTATTATCACAATCAACATTTTTGTTTTAAAAAAAATCACTCAACACAACTTAAAACAAAATCTCCTGAGGTAGAGTGCCGACAAACCACAATACAAGAGTGAGCTGCTCTGTGGTGTGTGACACAGCGCAGCGCTGCTCTTACAGAGAGTAGACTTTGATGAATCTGCGTGCGCAGCACTCAGTGCATGCGCGAGAGAATAAAAGCTTGAGTATCGATCTTTTTACCCAAGAATATCAATACCAGCGTTGATATCGATATTGTTGATATTAGGATCGATCCAATCAATCAATCAATCAATTTTTTTATATAGCGCCAAATCACAACAAACAGTTGCCCCAAGGCGCTTTATATTGTAAGGCAAGGCCATACAATAATTATGTAAAACCTCAATGGTCAAAATGACCCCCTGTGAGCAAGCACTTGGCTACAGTGGGAAAGAAAAACTCCCTTTTAACAGGAAGAAACCTCCAGCAGAACCAGGCTCAGGGAGGGGCAGTCTTCTGCTGGGACTGGTTGGGGCTGAGGGAGAGAACCAGGAAAAAGACATGCTGTGGAGGGGAGCAGAGATCAATCACTAATGATTAAATGCAGAGTGGTGCATACAGAGCAAAAAGAGAAAGAAACAGTGAGTGCTGGCTAAAGGCGCTGAATTTGAAAAATCCACGCAGACGTCCCTATTGTTCAGTGTTGTATAGTAACAAAGTGAAAATACTTCACTACTGTACTTAAGTACGTTTTGGGAGACTTTGTACTTTACTTGAGTTTTTTAAATTCATCTTACTTTCACTTTTACTTCACTACATTTCTGACCTTAATTGCATACTTATACTCCAATACATTTTCTATGCACCATGCCATTACTCATTACAAAAAAAAAAACCCCACACACACACGAAAAAAGTTGTGTTTTCACCCAGAGACACCACTGACTACTAGTGACTGCAACGAAGTCAGGCCGATTTGTCATGAGGCATGTCCGATAGGCTTTTTTGCAGTTGTGCACTTGGGGGGTGTTTGTTAGGAAAATGATCATTTCTCTACATTGACTTCAGACCTGCAGCGGGTCTGTAATCAACTTTTCTGCAGCCCGGCTTTGCTTTGAACTTTGAACCAATCGAAGCAGTGATTCGCAGGTTGAAGCAGTGCTTCGATCTACGATTCGTGGATTGATTGCTATATTTCACTTTATCCTAATTTTTCCCCACTAAAACCCCGAAGAGCATATGTCTGTGAGTAATATTTCATATTTTTATGTTAAACCGACCTGTTATGGTCTTCTGAAACAGTTGATAGATGTATTTTATAACTTAAAAGCGGGACCGATGCTAACGCGTTAGCATGTCTATGGCATTTTCAGTGTTAAAGTTAGCATTAAGCTGTTTGCATCAGCAGTTTGTGTTGATTTGTTTTCTGCATAATTAATGGATCAGCGTTCGTTGTCGTAAAAGAGTCAAATTGTAATTTTTTTAATTTATTTTTATTCATATATTATCAGGGTTGGGTAGGATTACTTTGAAATGTAATCCATAAATAATCAGATTACAAGTAATCCAAATGTATGTACATACATACATACATGTAATCCACATATATGATTTCAAAGTAATCCTACCCAACCTTATATATTATAACAACAATAATAGTCTACATAATAGACAATAATAGTCAATAATAATAGACTAATAATGTTACAATACAATTTTAGAGAATGAGACAAAAAGAACCTAATGAAACAAAACACAACAAAAAAGATAAAACCATGTAACAATGAAAATAAATAAATACATATCGAAATAAATGTTTCCTGTGAACGCCTAGTGCGTAGCCTACTCTCGTTTAGGTTTTAAAACCTTGTTTCTGAAGAGTTTTTGTGTGATGTGCACAATTTTTAGTACTTTGACTAATACTACCAGTCATTTACAAGCCTAGATAAACTTTTAGAAAAAAAAAAAAAATCAGTCTGTTTTTGGTTATTAAGATTTACTTGTACTTTTACTATTACTTGTCATACTGTTGTATGGCTGGGGGTGCCTGGCTGCCTTTTGTTTCTGTCTTCTGTTCTGTCTTTTGTTTTTCCTTCCAGGTGGCTTGCGTTCAGGACTGAGTGGCTGTGTGGCTGAGTTATCAGGACCTCACCCTGATCACCTGAGGCTGGTCATGTGCAGCTCGTCAGGACTCACAGCTGTGGTGCATCTCTATGGATTGGGGCATGGTTGCATTTAAGGCTGGAGTACACAGTGTGTATTTGCCAGAGACTCGACCTTGTGACCAGACGGGTGAGATCGTCGTCTCGAGAGCCATCTCATCATCATGGATGCAGAGACCGTACCAGGTTTGATGCATGGTCTGTGAAAGAGGAGGGGGTGAGGTCTCACACTCGTCAGCACACTTCCTGAGGTACGTTAGGTTTTGTGACTAACATTAGTACAGTCAGTAAATGTGGTGTCCCTCACACCTTATTATATTGAGCTGTTATGTTAGTCGTTTAATCAGCTTCCACTGCAGTTGAGAATGTGAACTGGGTGTTCCATGCCTGCAGGGTGGGAAGCTGATTAGTGATTAAGCCAGGAAGTGTTTGCTGTTTATGTACACCTTTGAGTGGTCTTTCTGTGTGTGGAGTGTGGACTCACATAATGGTTTCTTCTTTCACAGACTCGGTTTGTCGCGGCCACCTGGGGGGTGTCGGCGGGGTCCTTGGGTCCGAACTGTTTCTGGCTGCGGACCGTTTGTGCTGCTGGGAGCACACCGTCATTCCACCACACCAGACCGCGCACTCATTTGTTATATTGTAGCACATCACTGTTATGTTATTAAATTCAGTTATCCTTTGTACCGTGCTCTGCTTATTTTATACTGGGTCCTTCAAACGCTGGTCGGTTCTCCGTCCTGCGTCCGACACATAACAGTAGTCTCTGGCCATACATCATGGACCCAGCAGTAGCAGAGACGGTACCGCGCCGGGAAGGCGGCAGCAGACGTTCAGAAGTTATCCGGATCAGTTGCGGGTGCTCTCCGCCCGGATGGTGCGTGTCGAAGAACCCATTATTGAATACTGATTTGAGCTCTCTTGCAGCCATGTTCCTGTGTTGTTGCCTTATCTGTGGGTCGTGGTGGAATAGACTAGCGACGGCTTCGCGTCACACTCCGACCAGATAAGAGGTAAAACGGGAGCTGCATGAGTGGGTCTGTAATGGGTGAACGCGCACGGCGGAGCTCTGTGGCACGGGTCGCTGTGCTTCCTGTTGTTACAGTTGTAGCCCCGTTTCCCCGGGTAAAGATAGCTACTGCGTCTGTTGTGTCAGCTCCGGCGTAATTTAGTTGAAGCACATTTTGGTTGTGTGTTACACATAGCTGCGCACAGGAAAAGCAGCATGAGTTGTTTTCTCTGTTACCAAAGGGGTTTTTATTTTCAGCACTTTGGCTCCCTCTGTTGGTGACTGAGTCACATTACCGTTAATGCTCTTAAGGTGGAACAGGTGTGTTCCATTTGTTTGAGCTTAACGGTATGAGTCACTGATTGGTTTTGTGTTGGTTCATTCTTTGTGGGTGTTTTTTGAGTTGGTTTTTGTGTGGGATGTTTTACACTGTTAGTGTTCTGGGGTCGTGACCCTGCAGTCTGTCTGGAGCATAAGAAAGGACCCAAGTAACTTTATGTTAGTCTGTTAGTCTTTCTTTTTATTTCTTTTGGTTTCACCTCCCAGGGTTTGATGGGACGGTTCTCTGGGGGGTGATGGGGGGGGGTAATTGGGTTGTCTTTTCTTTTTTCTTTTTTTTTGTTTTTGTTATGCCCTCTCTTCTCCTCTGGCTCCAGCCGTGTGAGCCGTGCGTGTCGGCGTTGCTGGAGTGGTGCAGTTTGGTTATGCTGGGCGTTTCCCAGGTAACCTCTGCACCTGGGAGGGGGGGGGGAGTTCGGGGTGTTGTTGTTTTTTTTTGTTGATTCCCTGTTCCACCTCCGGCTTCAGCGCGCCTTTGAGCCGTCGGCCATCGGTGTGGCTGAGGTTTGGGGCAGTGGAATATACCCGCAGCTGGTGGCTGGTTTGGAAGTCGGAGGGGTGGCGCCGTTTTGTGCCGTCTGCCATTACCGCTGTTCCACTCCTCCCGGTTGACTTCTGGGGTATAGTCATGGTTGGTGACGCTGGACGTGCTTCCAGTTTCCACTGCGCCGAGGGGGTGGGGTTGGGGTTGTTTTGTTTGTATGTTTTTTTTTTCCTTTTGTTTGTCCCCCCAGTTTCTGCCCTCAGGGTGTGACTGTGGTGTCCTCTGGGGGGGAAAGGGCTGTGGGTCCATCTAGCCATAGACGGCCGGGGCTGGGTCCGTTGGTCATGAGGGGGGGCGTCTCCTGGGGTTTGATGGAACGGTCCTCTGGGAGGCGCTGGGAGTCCCCGTGGGTGACTTTGGGTCCCAGAGGGACCTCGGCTGTGGTTATTACTCCTGGAGCTGGCAGGATGTCCTCTGGGGGGTGTTGGTCCCTACATGTCGTCGGGGGGGGGGGTGTTAGTGTTTTTTATTTGTAAGCTTAAGTTTGGGTTGTTTTTCTTTTCTCCTCTTCCCGGGGTTTGATGGGACGGTCCTCTGGGGAGGGGGGGTGGTTTGGTTGTTTGTGTTTGTCTTTTTTGTTTTATGATTAATCAGACTTTAAACATGGTTGGACAAAGGCTGACCGCACAGGTTCAAGAACTCCTGGCCACACCTGTGCAAATTGACTGACAGAAACAAAGGCAAAGATGCAGTCAGAGGAGAAGACGTCAACCGTTCTGTTAGATGAAGATTCTGTTGGAAGATGAATGCAGATACGGTTTCCAGCCATGGTCCCTGGAGGGGGGTGTTTCTCCTGGGCCAGGTTTGTGTGGTCGCCGGGAGGCTTCCTGTGAGGGTGGGGTGCTGTTGTATGGCTGGGGGTGCCTGGCTGCCTTTTGTTTCTGTCTTCTGTTCTGTCTTTTGTTTTTCCTTGCAGGTGGCTTGCGTTCAGGACTGAGTGGCTGTGTGGCTGAGTTATCAGGACCTCACCCTGATCACCTGAGGCTGGTCATGTGCAGCTCGTCAGGACTCACAGCTGTGGTGCATCTCTATGGATTGGGGCATGGTTGCATTTAAGGCTGGAGTACACAGTGTGTATTTGCCAGAGACTCGACCTTGTGACCAGACGGGTGAGATCGTCGTCTCGAGAGCCATCTCATCATCATGGATGCAGAGACCGTACCAGGTTTGATGCATGGTCTGTGAAAGAGGAGGGGGTGAGGTCTCACGCTCGTCAGCACACTTCCTGAGGTACGTTAGGTTTTGTAACTAACATTAGTACAGTCAGTAAATGTGGTGTCCCTCACACCTTATTATATTGAGCTGTTATGTTAGTCGTTTAATCAGCTTCCACTGCAGTGAAGAATGTGAACTGGGTGTTCCATGCCTGCAGGGAGGGAAGCTGATTAGTGATTAAGCCAGGAAGTGTTTGCTGTTTATGTACACCTTTGAGTGGTCTCTCTGTGTGTGGAGTGTAGACTCACATAATGTTTCTTCTTTCACAGACTCGGTTTGTCGCGGCCACCTGGGGGGTGTCGGCAGGGTCCTTGGGTCCGAACTGTTTCTGGCTCCGGACCGTTTGTGCTGCTGGGAGCACACCGTCATTCCACCACGCCAGACCGCGCACTCATTTGTTATATTGTAGCACATCACTGTTATGTTATTAAATTCAGTTATCCTTTGTACCGTGCTCTACTTATTTTATACTGGGTCCTTCAAACGCTGGTCGGTTCTCCGTCCTGCGTCCGACACATAACATGTACACTCTTGTACTTGTCTGTGACTTTTTCTGTTTTAAATAAAAGATAAGCAGACAAATGTGATGAGGGTGATGGTTGTTTTGGTTTACAAGAAATAAAATTCAGCTTTTACACTGTAAAAAAAAAAAATCCATTTGTTTTTACAGAAAAATTCTATCAGCTGTGGTTTCCAGGGGAATTCTGTCAAAATTACAATGAATATGTAAATGGTTTGCACATACATATTTATATAAATTTTACAGTTTAAACCTGTAATTAAAAAATATTAATGGTCTTTTTCATGTTGAATTGGCATGGCCATGCTGATGTTAAACTTTCCTCTTTTTTGGTGAAATTTACAAATATATTAAGTCCCTTTGGCTGCTCCCATGATTTCACTCAGGGTCACCACAGCAGATGCAAGGAGGGTCTGCATGTTGATTTGGCAGAAGCTGTACACCAGATGCCCTTCCTGCTGCAACGTCACATTGCAGTGAAATGTGGCAGGGGTGAAGTTCAAACCAGGAACCTTTTCCTGAAACCAAGTGCACTAAACACTTGGCCACCACCCCTGATATCTGTCTGTATCTTATAGATTGATAAGCACAGTAGCTTTGTGCTTAGCACATGTTGCATCAGAGCAAGAAGGTCATTGCTTTGATTCCCACCTGTGGCCTTTCTGTGTGGAGTTTGCATGTTCTCCCCATGTTTGTGTGGGTTTCCTCCGAGTGCTCCGATTTTCTTCCACATTTAATGACATGCAAGTTAGGTGAATTGGAAACTTTATACATGTTTAGGTCTCCCTTGCAAAAGAGATCTTGATCTCAATGGGACTAACCTGGTTAAATAAAGGTTAAATTAAAATTACACCCTGCCATCAGATATTTCAACTTCATTTATACTTTAGCTCATACCCAATTCCTACAGTAAATTTGAGGAAGTTTTGTCTTTATTTAGTAGAGTTGCATATGGGATACATTTTCTGGCAGCCACCATCTTTCAGCCTGCCACAATTTGTATCCCCTATCTTTATAGCTGGAATTGCACCAACATAACTTACTGCTTTAAGAGAGGATGCCATTCTTATTGACAAAAACACCGAGCATAAAAGTATTTTCAGAGTAAAGGATAGGATGGAGGTGGGCAATGTGAGTCCCTCCCTTAACTTTATTTATCACTCAGTGTCATGCCAGCTTGTGGTGACATTATGAAAAGTACAGTAATCTACGGGTTCATGACAGTAGCATGAAAACAGGCTGTATTTTTTACAAAGGAATAAACTAATGAGCATTTACTGGAATATGTAATACCAGCTATAAAGATAGGGGATACAAATTCTGGCAGGCTGACAGATGGTGGCTGCCAGAAAATGTATCCCATATGCAACTCTACTGAATAAAGACAAAACGTCCTTTCCAAAACTTCCTGAAATTTACTGTAGTAATTGTGGATGAGCTAAAGTATAAATGAAGATAAAACACCTGATGGTAGGATGCAATTCGAGCTATAAAGATAGGGGATACAAATTCTGGCAGGCTGACAGATGGTGGCTGCCAGAAAATGTATCCCGTATGCAACTCTACTAAATAAAGGCAAAACTTCCTGAAATTTACTGTAGGAATTGTGGATGAGCTAAAGTATAAATGAAGATAAAACACGTGATGATAGGTTGCAATTCCAGCTATAAAGATAGAGGATACAAATTCTGGCAGGCTGACAGATGGTGGCTGCCAGAAAATGTATCCCGTATGCAACTCTACTAAATAAAGGCAAAACTTCCTGAAATTTACTGTAGGAATTGTGGATGAGCTAAAGTATAAATGAAGATAAAACACCTGATGATAGGTTGCAATTCCAGCTATAAAGATAGGGGATACAAATTCTGGCAGGCTGACAGATGGTGGCTGCCAGAAAATGTATCCTGTATGCAACTCTACTAAATAAAGGCAAAACTTCCTGAAATTTACTGTAGGAATTGTGGATGAGCTAAAGTATAAATGAAGATAAAACACGTGATGATAGGTTGCAATTCCAGCTATAAAGATAGGGGATACAAATTCTGGCAGGCTGACAGATGGTGGCTGCCAGAAAATGTATCCCCTATGCAACTCCACTAAATAAAGACAAAACTTCTTGAAATTTACTGTAGGAATTGTGGATGAGCTAAAGTATAAATGAAGATAAAACACGTGATGATAGGTTGCAATTCCAGCTATAAAGATAGGGGACACAAATTCTGGCAGGCTGACAGATGGTGGCTGCCAGAAAATGTATCCCGTATGCAACTCTACTAAATAAAGGCAAAACTTCCTGAAATTTACTGTAGGAATTGTGGATGAGCTAAAGTATAAATGAAGATAAAACACGTGATGATAGGTTGCAATTCCAGCTATAAAGATAGGGGACACAAATTCTGGCAGGCTGACAGATGGTGGCTGCCAGAAAATGTATCCCGTATGCAACTCTACTAAATAAAGGCAAAACTTCCTGAAATTTACTGTAGGAATTGTGGATGAGCTAAAGTATAAATGAAGATAAAACACGTGATGATAGGTTGCAATTCCAGCTATAAAGATAGGGGATACAAATTCTGGCATGCTGACAGATGGTGGCTGCCAGAAAATGTATCCCCTATGCAACTCCACTAAATAAAGACAAAACTTCCTGAAATTTACTGTAGGAGTTGGGTATGAGCTAAAGTATAAATGAAGATAAAACACCTGACGGTAGGGTGCAATTCCAGCTATAAAGATGTTGTTCGTTCGGCTGCTCCCGGTTTTGTTCGGGGTCGCCACAGCGGATACAGCCCAATCCGCATTGGTAATTGGCACAAGTTGTACGCCGGATGCCCTTCCTGACGCAACTCCAGTTTTACCTGGAGAAACACACACAACCGCTGGTGTTCCAAAGAGGTCTCCCATCCAAGAACTAACCAGATCCTGCTCTGCTTAGCTTCTGAGATCTGACGGGATCAGACTGACACAGAGCAGACCGGCTGCAATTCCAGCTATAAAGACAGGGGATACAAATTCTGGCAGGCCGACAGATGGTGACTGCCAGAAAATGTATCCCCTATGCAACTCCACTAAATAAAAGGCAAAACTTCCTGAAATTTACTGTAGGAATTGTGGATGAGCTAAAGTATAAATGAAGATAAAACACGTGATGATAGGTTGCAATTCCAGCTATAAAGATAGGGGACACAAATTCTGGCAGGCTGACAGATGGTGGCTGCCAGAAAATGTATCCCGTATGCAACTCTACTAAACAAAGGCAAAACTTCCTGAAATTTACTGTAGGAATTGTGGATGAGCTAAAGTATAAATGAAGATAAAACACGTGATGATAGGTTGCAATTCCAGCTATAAAGATAGGGGATACAAATTCTGGCAGGCTGACAGATGGTGGCTGCCAGAAAATGTATCCCCTATGCAACTCCACTAAATAAAGACAAAACTTCCTGAAATTTACTGTAGGAGTTGGGTATGAGCTAAAGTATAAATGAAGATAAAACACCTGACGGTAGGGTGCAATTCCAGCTATAAAGATGTTGTTGTTCGTTCGGCTGCTCCCGGTTTTGTTCGGGGTCGCCACAGCGGATACAGCCCAATCCGCATTGGTAATTGGCACAAGTTGTATGCCGGATGCCCTTCCTGACGCAACTCCAGTTTTACCTGGAGAAACACACACAACCGCTGGTGTTCCAAAGAGGTCTCCCATCCAAGAACTAACCAGATCCTGCTCTGCTTAGCTTCTGAGATCTGACGGGATCAGACTGACACAGAGCAGACCGGCTGCAATTCCAGCTATAAAGACAGGGGATACAAATTCTGGCAGGCCGACAGATGGTGACTGCCAGAAAATGTATCCCCTATGCAACTCCACTAAATAAAGACAAAACTTCCTCAAATTTACTGCAGTAATTGTGGATCAGCTAAAGTATAAATTAAGATAAAACACCTGACGGTAGGGTGCAATTCCAGCTATAAAGATAGGGGATACAAATTCTGGCAGGCCGACAGATGGTGGCTGCCAGAAAATGTATCCCCTATGCAACTCTTCTAAATAAAGACAAAACTTCCTGAAATTTACTGTAGTAATTGTGGATGAGCTAAAGTATAAATGAAGACAAAACACCTGATGGTAGGTTGCAATATCAGCGATAAAGATACCGGATACAAATTCTGGCAGGCTGACAGATGGTGGCTGCCAGAAAATGTATCCCCTATGCAACTCCACTAAATAAAGACAAAACTTCCTGAAATTTACTGTAGGAATTGGGTATGAGCTAAAGTATAAATGAAGATAAAACACTTGATGGTAGGGTGCAATATCAGCAATAAAGATAGGGGATACAAATTCTGGCAGGCTGAAAGATGGTGGCTGCCAGAAAATGTATCCCCTATGCAACTCCACTAAATAAAGACAAAACTTCCTCAAATTTACTGTAGGAATTGGGTATGAGCTAAAGTATAAATGAAGATAAAACACTTGATGGTAGGGTGCAATATCAGCAATAAAGATAGGGGATACAAATTCTGGCAGGCTGAAAGATGGTGGCTGCCAGAAAATGTATCCCCTATGCAACTCCACTAAATAAAGACAAAACTTCCTCAGATTTACTGTAGGAATTGGGTATAAGTGAAGTTGAAATATCTGATGGTAGGGTGTAATTTTAATTTAACTTTTATTTAGCCAGGTTAGTCCATTGAGATCAAGATCTCTTTTGCAAGGGAGACCTGAACATGTATAAAGTTTCCAATTCACCTAACTTGCATGTCTTTAAATGTGGAAGGAAATCGGAGCACTCGGGGGAAACCCACACAAACATGGGGAGAACATGCAAACTCCACACAGAAAGGCCACAGATGGGAATTAAAGCAATGACCTTCTTGCTCTGATGCAACATATGCTAACCACAAAGCTACTGTGCTTATCAATCTATAAGATACAGACAGATATCAGGGGTGGTGGCCAAGTGTTTAGTGCACTTGGTTTCAGGAAAAGGTTCCTGGTTTGAACTTCACCCCTGCCACATTTCACTGCAACGTGACGTTGCAGCAGGAAGGGCATCTGGTGTACAGCTTGTGCCAAATCAACATGCAGACCCTCCTTGCATCTGCTGTGGTGACCCTGAGTGAAATCATGGCAGCAGCCAAAGGGACTTAATATATTTCTAAATTTTACAAAAAAAAAAAAAGTTTAATATCAGCATGGCCATGCCAATTCAACATGAAAAAGACCACAGGATTTAAACTGTAAAATTTACATAAATATGTGCAAACTATTTACATATTCATTGTAATTTTGACAGAATTCCCCTGGAAACCACAGCTGACAGAATTTTTTTGTAAAAACAACTGGATTTTTTTTTTTTACAGCGAAAAAGCTGAATTTTATTTCTTGTAACAAAACAACCTGTTGGGAAAGTGTCGGTACACGGACCCACAACAGGGGGCGCAAAGGAACGGACAATGGAGTAGGTCAAATAACAACACTTTACTGTTGTGAATGTGCACAACAAATACAACAGATTACAACAATAGATCAGAATCAATTCACAAAGGTGTCGTGTGGGCAGGCTCGAAGATAGGAGACACCTGTCCAAAGCAGAACCGGAACCACACGATTTCCTCCGCCACCAGACCCCGGGAATACTGGAGCCGCCAAGTCCCGAACTCCCAGGTGGCCACTGCCTCCGCGTGTCGGACCTGGTACTGCTGGCGAGGAACAAAAACACAATTAAAGGTGGGCGCGTTTGCACCCAGTAATCCGCACGGCAGGAAAGCTACCTCCACCTCTCGTTGGAAAAAAGGTCTGTTATCACTCACAAAAATCACAAAAGGTTACTGTCAAGCAGTCAGCTGAGAATATTACCTTCCAGGTAGAACGATATCTCGGCAAAGAGGTGGAGACGTCATCCTGCTGATGTACCCCTGCTGATTGGTAACAGCTGTTGCAGGTGATGCGTGACAGCTGTCACCCTAGCTGCTCCTGTGAGGCGGCTGCGCCCTCTGGTGCCTGGAGCCCGCACTCCAGGCAGGGCGCCCTCTGGTGGTGGGCCAGCAGTACCTCCTCTTCTGGCGGCCCACACAACAGGACCCCCCCCTCAACGGGCGCCTCCTGGCGCCCGACCAGGCTTCTCCGGGTGGCGGCGGTAGAAATCGGCCAGGAGGGCCGGGTCCAGGATGAAGCTCCTCTTCACCCAGGAGCGTTCTTCGGGGCCGTACCCCTCCCAGTCCACCAAATACTGGAAGGCCCGGCCCATCCTACGGACATCCAAAAGCCGGCGTACAGTCCAAGCCGGCTTGCCATCGATGATCCGGGCAGGAGGCGGCGCCGGACCCGGAGTACAGAGGGGTGAGGAGTGATGAGGTTTAATCCGGGACACATGAAACACAGGATGGATCCGCAGTGAAGCTTCGGCTGCCGGCCTCACTGCGGCTGGACTGATGACCTTCAGGATCTTGAATGGGCCGATGTAACGGTCCTGTAACTTGGAGGAGTCCACTTGGAGGGGGATGTCCTTTGTGGATAACCACACCTCCTGCCCAGGCCGATACGCAGGGGCCGGGGTCCGCCGACGGTCTGCATGGGCTTTTGCCCTCGTCCGGGCCTTTAGCAAAGCAGAACGGGTGGCACGCCACACCCGACGGCACTTCCGCAGGTGGGCCTGGACCGAGGGCACACCAACCTCTCCCTCAACCACCGGAAACAACGGGGGCTGATACCCCAGACATACCTCAAAAGGGGAGAGGCTGGTGGCTGAAGACACCTGGCTGTTATGGGCATACTCGATCCAGGCCAAATGGGTACTCCAGGCGGCCGGGTGTGCGGCAGTCACTCAGCGCAAGGTCTGGTCCACCTCCTGGTTTACCCGTTCTGCTTGCCCGTTGGTCTGAGGGTGGTACCCGGACGAGAGACTCACCGTGGCCCCCAGTTCCCGGCAGAAGCTCCTCCAGACTTGCGAGGAGAACTGGGGACCGCGATCGGAGACGATGTCTGTTGGAATCCCATGCAGCCGGACGACGTGGTGGACCAGGAGGTCCGCTGTCTCCTGGGCTGTTGGGAGCTTCGGGAGGGCCACGAAGTGGGCCGCCTTGGAGAATCGGTCCACTATCGTGAGGATGGTGGTGTTACCCTGGGACGGCGTGACAAAATCCAGGCCGATGTGGGACCAGGGGCGATGAGGCACGGGCAGCGGCTGGAGTAAACCTGATGCCCGGCGATGGTCAGCCTTGCCCCTGGCGCAGGTGGTGCAGGCCTGGATATAATCCCGGACGTCGGCCTCTAGGGACGCCCACCAGAAGCGCTGCCGGACAACTGCCACGGTTCTTCGCACCCCTGGATGACAGGAGAGCTTGGAGCCGTGACAGAAGTCCAGGACTGCAGCCCTAGCCTCTGGTGGGACGTATAGTTTGTTCTTCGGCCCAGTTCCGGGGTCCGGGCTTCGTGCCAGGGCCTCCCGGACGGTTCTCTCTCTACGTCCCAGGTGAGGGTGGCCACGATAGTGGACTCCGGGATGATGGGTTCCGGTGGATCCGACAACTCCGCTTTGACTTCATCTTCATGTACCCGGGACAAGGCATCCGATCTCTGGTTCTTGGTCCCGGGACGGTAGGTGATCCGGAAGTCAAAACGGCCGAAGAACAGTGACCAGCGGGCTTGCCTGGGGTTCAGCCGCTTGGCGGTCCTGATATACTCCAGGTTCCGGTGGTCAGTGAAAACCGTGAATGGCACGGATGTTCCCTCCAACAGATGTCTCCACTCTTCAAGAGCCTCTTTCACCGCAAGGAGCTCTCGATTGCCGACGTCATAGTTCCGTTCGGCCGGGGTCAACCTGCGGGAAAAATAGGCACACGGGTGAAGGACCTTATCGGTCTTCCCGCTCTGGGAAAGCACGGCTCCTATCCCTGAGTCCGAGGCGTCCACTTCAACCACTAACTGGCGACTAGGATCGGGCTGCACCAGAACGGGTGCAGACGAGAAGCGCCGTTTCAACTCCTTGAACGCGGCATCGCAACGATCCGACCAGGTGAAGGGGACTTTTGGTGAGGTCAGGGCTGTCAGGGGGCTAACTACCTGACTGTAGCCCTTAATGAACCTCCTGTAGAAATTTGCAAAGCCGAGGAACTGTTGCAGCTTCCTACGGCTAGTGGGTTGGGGCCAGTCTCTCACCGCCGCAACCTTGGCCGGATCAGGAGCGACGGAGTTGGGGGAGATGATAAACCCCAGGAAGGACAAAGACGTGCGGTGAAACTCACACTTCTCGCCCTTCACAAACAGCCGGTTCTCCAACAACCACTGCAGGACCTGACGTACATGCCGGACATGAGTCTCAGGATCCGGAGAAAAGATGAGTATATCGTCTAGATATACGAAGACGAATCGGTGCAGGAAATCCCGCAAGACATCATTAACCAATGCTTGGAACGTCGCGGGGGTGTTTGTGAGGCCGAACGGCATGACCAGGTACTCAAAGTGACCTAATGGGGTGTTGAATGCCGTCTTCCATTCGTCTCCCTTCCGGATCCGAACCAGGTGATACGCATTTCTAAGATCCAGCTTAGTAAAGATTTTGGCTCCATGCAGGGGGGTGAACACGGAATCTAATAATGGCAACGGGTATCGGTTGCGAACCGTAATCTCATTCAGCCCCCTGTAATCAATACATGGACAAAGTCCGCCATCTTTCTTGCCCACAAAAAAGAAACCTACCCCCATCGGGAGGTGGAGTTCCGGATCAGCCCGGCAGCTAATGAGTCCCGGATGTAGGTCTCCATTGATTCGCGCTCAGGTCGTGAGAGGTTGTACAGCCTGCTGGACGGGAACTCAGCGCCTGGAACCAAATCAATGGCACAATCGTACGGACGGTGCGGGGGAAGGGTGAGTGCCAGATCCTTGCTGAAGACATCAGCAAGATCGTGGTACTCAACCGGCACTGCCGTCAGATTGGGAGGGACTTTGACCTCCTCCTTAGCCTGGGAACCGGGAGGAACCGAGGATCCTAAACACACCCGATGGCAGGTTTCGCTCCACTGAACCACCACCCCAGACGGCCAATCGATCCGGGGATTGTGCTTTAACATCCATGGGATGCCCAAAATCACGCGGGAGGTAGAAGAAGTTACAAAAAACTCAATCTCCTCCCGGTGGTTTCCAGACACCACCAGAGTTACTGGTTGTGTCTTGTGTGTGAGTAAAGGGAGGAGGGTGCCATCTAGTGCCCGCACCTGCAATGGCGAAGGAAGCGCCACCAGAGGGAGCCCTACCTCCTTTGCCCATCTGCTGTCTAGCAGATTCCCTTCTGACCCCGTGTCCACCAGTGCTCGGGCTTGAAGGGTTAAATCCCCGCTCAGGATTGTGACTGGGAGTCGTGTGGCAATTTGTGTGTGTCTCACTTGAATGTCTTGACCCCCCCTTAGCCCAGTCTCTAAGGGCGAGTGTTGACGTTTTGGCCGTTTGGGGCAGTCTCTCTGTGTGTGCTCTGTTGAGCTGCAGAGAAAACACTCTCCATGGATCATCCTCCCCATTTTGGCCCTGTGCGTTTCCCTAACAACGTCACCAGGGGGAGCTGTTGCCCCACAAAGCGCTGCGGCTGTGGAGCGTGGGGAGGGCGGCCCCTTTTCGAACCCGGAAGGGAGAGGGGCGGCGCGTATCCGGTCACGTCCTTCGCCTCGCTCCCGACGGCGTTCCTCTAACCGATTGTCTAATCGTATAACGAGATCAATAAGCCCGTCTAAATCCCGCGGTTCGTCCTTGGCCACCAGGAGCTCCTTCAGGACCAACGACAGTCCGTTTACGAAGGCGGCACGGAGGGCAGTGTTATTCCAGCCGGACCTCGCAGCCGCGATGCGGAAGTCGACTGCATAAACAGCTGCGCTCCGGCGCCCCTGTCTCATTGACAGCAGCACGGCTGAAGCGGTCTCTCCTCTATTTGGGTGATCGAACACTGTTCTGAACTCCCTCACAAACCCATCATATATCAGAAGGAGCCGTGAATTTTGCTCCCAAAGCGCTGTAGCCCAAGCGCGTGCCTTGCCGCGAAGCAGATTAATGACATAAGCTATCTTACTAGCATCAGTCGCGTACATGACGGGACGTTGTGCGAAGACGAGCGAACACTGCATAAGAAAGTCCGCGCACGTCTCCACACAACCTCCGTACGGCTCTGGAGGGCTTATGTATGCTTCCGGGGAAGGTGGGAGGGGTCGTTGAACGACCTGTGGAACGTCACTGTTACGCACAGGGTCGACAGGAGGGAGAGCCGCAGCAGCGCCCTGAGGGCGCACTTCCACCTGCGCGGCGAGAGCCTCCACCCTGCGGTTAAGGAGGACGTTCTGCTCGGTCATTAAATCCAACCTAGCCGTGAAAGCGGTGAGGATCCGCTGCAACTCACCGATCATTCCTCCTGCGGACGCCTGTGCGCCCTGTTCTTCCATTGGCCGTTCAACAGCCGGTTGACGCCCCTCGGGATCCATGACGCTGGCCGAGATATCCTGTTGGGAAAGTGTCGGTACACGGACCCACAACAGGGGGCGCAAAGGAACGGACAATGGAGTAGGTCAAATAACAACACTTTACTGTTGTGAATGTGCACAACAAATACAACAGATTACAACAATAGATCAGAATCAATTCACAAAGGTGTCGTGTGGGCAGGCTCGAAGATAGGAGACACCTGTCCAAAGCAGAACCGGAACCACACGATTTCCTCCGCCACCAGACCCCGGGAATACTGGAGCCACCAAGTCCCGAACTCCCAGGTGGCCACTGCCTCCGCGTGTCGGACCTGGTACTGCTGGCGAGGAACAAAAACACAATTAAAGGTGGGCGCGTTTGCACCCAGTAATCCGCACGGCAGGAAAGCTACCTCCACCTCTCGTTGGAAAAAAGGTCTGTTATCACTCACAAAAATCACAAAAGGTTACTGTCAAGCAGTCAGCTGAGAATATTACCTTCCAGGTAGAACGATATCTCGGCAAAGAGGTGGAGACGTCGTCCTGCTGATGTACCCCTGCTGATTGGCAACAGCTGTTGCAGGTGATGCGTGACAGCTGTCACCCTAGCTGCTCCTGTGAGGCGGCTGCGCCCTCTGGTGCCTGGAACCCGCACTCCAGGCAGGTCGCACTCTGGTGGTGGGCCAGCAGTACCTCCTCTTCTGGCGGCCCACACAACACAACCATCACCCACATCACGTTTGTCTGCTTATCTTTTATTTAAAACAGCTTAGAACAGTCGTCATTCCAGTTGAAGTTAATTCAAAGTGATTAAGAGAAGTTTAACTCTAAACAGACAGCACAGTTAAAGCAGTTCAAATCAAGTTTAAGTTAAAGTTTGCTGTCTGGTGCAAAACTAATGACTGCTTAAAAAATGTAGGAGTGATGAGTGTTCTCAGCAGAGCATAAACCTTATGTTCATCTGTCTCAATATTTTAATTTTGATTATAAATTATATTTTTATCCATTATTCCTATTTCCATTTTTATTCACACATTGTGTACATTTGGCCACAGTTTCTGTCTGACATGCAGTGAATGAAAGAATGAAGTAAAATATCTTTATTATAGTATATCAATCAATCAATCAATCAATTTTTTATATAGCGCCAAATCACAACAAACAGTTGCCCCAATGCGCTTTATATTGTAAGGCAAGGCCATACAATAATTATGTAAAACCCCAACGGTCAAAACGACCCCATGTGAGCAAGCACTTGGCTACAGTGGGAAGGAAAAACTCCCTTTTAACAGGAAGAAACCTCCAGCAGAACCAGGCTCAGGGAGGGGCAGTCTTCTGCTGGGACTGGTTGGGGCTGAGGGAGAGAACCAGGAAAAAGACATGCTGTGGAGGGGAGCAGAGATTGATCACTAATGATTAAATGCAGAGTGGTGCATACAGAGCAAAAAGAGAAAGAAACAGTGCATCATGGGAACCCCCCAGCAGTCTACGTCTATAGCAGCATAACTAAGGGATGGTTCAGGGTCACCTGATCCAGCCCCAACTATAAGCTTTAGCAAAAAGGAAAGTTTTAAGCCTAATCTTAAAAGTAGAGAGGGTGTCTGTCTCCCTGATCTGAATTGGGAGCTGGTTCCACAGGAGAGGAGCCTGAAAGCTGAAGGCTCTGCCTCCCATTCTACTCTTACAAACCCTAGGAACTACAAGTAAGCCTGCAGTCTGAGAGCGAAGCGCTCTATTGGGGTGATATGGTACTACGAGGTCCCTAAGATAAGATGGGACCTGATTATTCAAAACCTTATAAGTAAGAAGAAGAATTTTAAATTCTATTCTAGAATTAACAGGAAGCCAATGAAGAGAGGCCAATATGGGTGAGATATGCTCTCTCCTTCTAAGTATATACTTTTATTTTATTCAGGAGAGCAGAAAGGAATCCATCACTGGCCACTGTGTATGTCCTGTGACATATCATCTCATCAGTGGAGAGGAGACGGACCTGCAGACAGGCTCCTTACAGACTACAGAGGAGGAAAAGCCAACTCATACTTCATTTCACAGTGGCTGAAGGACATGTATGACCATCCATCTCGATTCTGTTTACTGCTTTTTAAAAGCAGGCTGCACCCCTTTTATGAACATACACAAGCTTCCACAGAAAGTTTGGGTGTGTCTCATAAAGAAGACAGTGAAGGTTGTCAGTGGCTGCTGCACTTGATTTGCTTGGATTGCCAGCCAAATGATTGAGAACTGTACTATAGATGCTCATGTACTATAATATTGAATTCCAATAATATGAACATTACACATTACAATGACGGTGTTCAGATGACCAAGGTCTTATCTGCTCAATCTTCATGCAGATCCCCCCGCCCATCACCATATAAATAATAATAATAAAAAACTTCTGAAAATTAAATGTTTCTGACTTTGTGTACAGTACTAATAAGAAACCATTAACTCAAGAGTTGCATTGAAAAGGGGCCCTAAAATATCTCTTGGACTGGGAACCACTACCTGTCACATTCAGTATGACGAGTAAGTATGAAATATATCAAAAAGACAAAGCTTTGTGGGATAAGAGCATTTTTAATGAATGTATCTTGTAGTCACATTTAGTCACCAATACATTTTCTGTTCATTACTGTAAACTGGCCAATGCCTGTGTAGTAAAACCTGACCATTTCAAAATTGCAAGGTTGAATGTCTTTTAAATAACATTGCTCATCCTATACTATTCTTATGAAAAACATATCTATATTTTTTGGTTGCATATGTTGTCATTTGTTAATTCGTATAGTGTGTAAACTCTCAGACAAGCGGGGGCAGCAAATTGCTGCACAGACTAACACAGTGTCACCCAGGACTGGAACAAGAGGAACTGGCCCGTTTCATCCTCCCAACAGCCCGTTCAACGTGAATCCTGGCATTTGTAATTTTTCTCATCTTTGCAACATCAGCAGCAGTTTGTTGATCAAAGCCTGAGCTGGGAGGAGGGATGTGCAGTTTGGCACGGCGCATCAAAAGTTCACATCATTTCTGGGGGTAAAAAGTGAAAAACATTAGACTTTTCTTAACCCTCTTACATCAACCCTACATTTGCGGTCAATCCCCCCAAGAAATCCACTTTTTTGAAATGTAACTACAGTAAACACCAGGATTGTAAAAATTTTTGACCTCTAGTCTGAAGGTGAAAGAAGCTTCTTACAACCCCTGGCAAAAATTATGGAATCACCGGCCTCGGAGGATGTTCATTCAGTTGTTTAATTTTGTAGAAAAAAAGCAGATCACAGACATGACACAAAACTAAAGTCATTTCAAATGGCAACTTTCTGGCTTTAAGAAACACTATAAGAAATCAAGAAAAAAAGATTGTGGCAGTCAGTAACGGTTACTTTTTTAGACCAAGCAGAGGAAAAAAATATGGACTCAGTCAATTCTGAGGAATAAATTATGGAATCACCCTGTAAATTTCCATCCCCAAAACTAACACCTGCATCAAATCACATCTGCTTGTTAGTCTGCATCTAAAAAGGAGTGATCACACCTTGGAGAGCTGTTGCACCAAGTGGACTGACATGAATCATGGCTCCAACACAAGAGATGTCAGTTGAAACAAAGGAGAGGATTATCAAACTCTTAAAAGAGGGTAAATCATCATGCAATGTTGCAAAAGATGTTGGTTGTTCACAGTCAGCTGTGTCTAAACTCTGGACCAAATACAAACATGGGAAGGTTGTTAAAGGCAAACATACTGGTAGACCAAGGAAGACATCAAAGCGTCAAGACAGAAAACTTAAAGAAATATGTCTCAAAAATCGAAAAATGTACAACAAAACAAATGAGGAACGAATGGGAGGAAACTGGAGTCAACGTCTGTGACCGAACTGTAAGAAACCGCCTAAAGGAAATGGGATTTACATACAGAAAAGCTAAACGAAAGCCATCATTAACACCTAAACAGAAAAAAACAAGGTTACAATGGGCTAAGGAAAAGCAATCGTGGACTGTGGATGACTGGATGAAAGTCATATTCAGTGATGAATCTCGAATCTGCATTGGGCAAGGTGATGATGCTGGAACTTTTGTTTGGTGCCGTTCCAATGAGATTTATAAAGATGACTGCCTGAAGAGAACATGTAAATTTCCACAGTCATTGATGATATGGGGCTGCATGTCAGGTAAAGGCACTGGGGAGATGGCTGTCATTACATCATCAATAAATGCACAAGTTTACGTTGATATTTTGGACACTTTTCTGATGTTTAAGGATGATGAAATCATTTTTCAAGAAGATAATGCATCTTGCCATAGAGCAAAAACTGTGAAAACATTCCTTGCAAAAAGACACATAGGGTCAATTTCATGACATAGGGTCAATGTCAACGAGCAGATGTGATTTGATGCAGGTGTTAGTTTTGGGGATGGAAATTTACAGGGTGATTCCATATTTTTTTCCTCAGAATTGAGTGAGTCCATATTTTTTTCCTCTGCTTGGTCTAAAAAAGTAACCGTTACTGACTGCCACAATCTTTTTTTCTTGATTTCTTATAGTGTTTCTTAAAGCCAGAAAGTTGCCATTTGAAATGACTTTAGTTTTGTGTCATGTCTGTGATCTGCTTTTTTTCTACAAAATTAAACAACAGAATGAACATCCTCCGAGGCCGGTGATTCCATCATTTTTGCCAGGGGTTGTATTTCAATGACAATGTTACAAATGTGACTCTCAATGTATTGACAATAAAACATTTTAATTTCTCTTGTGTGTGTTTTTTATTTTATTTTAGATATATTAAAATAAGGAAAAAAGCTACCTTTATGATAACCTAGTATGGTGTTTGCATAAGTGAAAAGCTGATACATACAAAGAGAAAAACAACCATGACATAATTAACAATGTTAAACATAAATATATGCAACAGTTTAAACAGTTTAGTTGTTCTAAGGAGAATGTGAGAACTACAGACTTTCACAACAACAACAACAAAAAAAAACAGGTCTTACATGGTAAAGTGTTCACAGTCTGATCATTTTGATGCTTTGTTTCCAAACACTGAAAGTGACTCATCATAGAGCAGGGGTAGGCAACCTGTTCCAGAAAGAGCCATGAGGGTGCAGGTTTTCTTTGCAGCCACTGACTTCACCAGGTGATTTCACTGATAACTAACTGATTCCATCTGCTCAAAGTGATATTAATCAGTAAAATCACCTGGTGGAGTCAGTGGCTACAAAGAAAACCTGCACCCTCATGGCTCTTTCTGGAACAGGTTGCCTACCCCTGTCATAGAGCAACGCAGTTTCTCACTTTGATAAACTCCATCAACTGTACCCTCCCATGGGACTGTAGGCTCGATGACATAGGCATGTTTACAGGAGTTGGACCAAAGGACCAGGTCAGGCCACAGAGTGTTTGTTGCGATCTATGATGGCAAAATGAGTTTCTGACCCAGGTCCACCTGTGTTTCCTAATCCCTGGCTGCATTCAGTGCTCCTGGCTCAGGATGTACAAGGCTAGCTTTCAGGTTTTCACATTCTCAGATAAAGGCTGGAGGTTGTTAGGACGGTGGTGTGAATACTTACGTACGTGAGCTTTCTTAGTTTTTTATTTTTAATAAATTTGCAAACATTTAAAAAATACTTTTTGTCATGTGGTCATTAAAGGGTGTTGTGGGTAGAATTCTGATGGAAAAAATTTGTTATGGTCTGGACGCAGGTTGAGGAGCGGTCCAGCGTCTGACTGAACCCAGCACTAAATAACCAGAAGCAGTTCCAAAAGAAACAAATTTATTTTCTTCCCACTGTGCTGTACACAAAATACAAAATAAATGAGTCTGGTGGGGTGAAGAGGCGGCGCGCTCTCCCAGCGCCTCAACGGATCGGAGCCCGAACGTTCTGGACTCAGGAGTTCTGCCGACACCCCCCCAGGTGGCTTTTCCCGAGACTGTACTCTGCGAAGGAGGAACAGAGGTTAGGTTATTCAGTACTTATATTAAGAAACACTATTTAGAGGCACACTTATCAGCAACACGTTCAGGACTGATTTCAGGCTTAATGCAAAAGAACAGCTACTCACAGCTTGTGGAGGATTATCAATCCGCACGCCACAGCCGCGAGGAGCAAACGAGCAATTCTCTTCAATACTTAAATTTAGCTGCGTAACCACGCCCCATTATATTCGCAGATAAGCTTTTAAGGATAATCACCTCTGACGTGTGCTGACAGCGCTTGCCTCTCACCCTCGTCCTCCTTCACAGGCGCAATGTCAGCTTCTGGAGCGGCCCTCAGCGTCCTCAAACGATCGTCACATGGTCGTATTCTCCGGCCCCTAAGCCCAGATCACTGCTGGCTTAAATGCAGTTCTTCATCTCTTCATTGGTACCAGCTGAGAGTCCTTAGAACTGCACGCGAATGTCACAGGTGTCGTAAATCGTCCCGATTAGAGAATCGCACGTGAGTGCAACAGGTGCAGCAGATCACCGTGACAGAGGTGAGAGACTCTTCTGCAGCACATTCTCCCCAGAGATCAGCCCCAAACCACCTGGGAAGGAAAACAAGCACAAAAACCGCAAAACAATATCCAGCCAAGCCCCCCAACACACAACAAAATTAATTTACTCCATTTTGGAACAAGGTTGTAACACATCAAAATGTGGAAAAAGTGAAGCACTGTGAATACTTTAAACCCCATCACACGAGAGGCAGAATGAGGCCAAATGCCGTCCAAATTAAAGTCCGGCCCACATTCCGGAACTATGGACGTGCATACGAGGGCGTCGGACAGCATTCTGAGAGTAGTCTAAATAGTCAGGCAGACTCCTGTGGCCCTTCCATGTTTTACACATGCAAAACAGGTGAAGTGTAGTCAAGGTGGAAAAATATCAAACAGTGGTCGCAGTGCAGTCTAACCGCAATGTAAATATTTCAAAGGATTCAAAAGGATTCAAAAGAATTTTATTGTCATATGCACAAAGGAACATGTTCCCTGCACAATGAAATGTGTTTACTGCATTTAATCCATCCTAATAGCCAGTTAGGAGCAGAAGTTGCCTTTAGGCGCCTGGGGACCAGCTCCAGATGTATATCCTGCCTTAGGTCAACAGCAGGACTGAGCAAACCATGACCGGCCTCATGACGACAGACGACACACACATAACACACAACACACATAAGCCAGCCCGGTACATGAACACATATAAAAAGCACACACAAGGTAAAACTTGGGAAAGAAAAACCTTCATTGCTGCTGCATTGAATCATGCAGCAGCAACGCAGGGAAAAAACCCATCAGCACAATGAACAATGATCACACACAACAACAAGACGAGAGACGACGACCGAGATTTGTAAGAGTCCAGTTATCTGACAGAACACTCCGGAGGCCGCCTTTAGGCGCCATCAATGGCCTTGTTCGTCCATTCTGGAGGGAGGAGGGGCCCAGCCCTGAACAGTCCACTGTCCACAGTCAACTTCAGAGCTGGAGAAGCTGAGGGCGGGGGGAGACGAGGGAGTGAGGCATGAGCGTTGTTCTTCCAGGAGGTTTTTATCACAGCGGCCTTGAAGTGCAGCTGTGTTTTGGGAAGCCGAATGAAAATCCAGATTAGCAGATGCCTGAAAGATTCCAGTCTGAGACAGAGTGGCTTTCAATACATCTGAATTAGGAGAGGAGATGTGGTCATTACTGACGATCAATGCGGTTTTCCAGTGCAGCCATTCTTCCCAAGATGGTATCCAACGCGCGGTTAACACCCGCCGACTGAGCTGACACTGCCCTTCCAATCAAATCAGTCATGTGGGGCAGCCTGGACGGGCCAACTATTGCCGCTTCCACTTTCTTAATTTTCCGGTAAACCAGCGCTATGCCCACTCCACAGCAGGAACCCGGTCACCACCGTGCCAAATATATACACATCTTCAACGTCCTCCACAGACAGCGTGTAAAGGCACATGACCTGCCATTTCCTCCAACTGTCCATCACGTAACCCATCATATGTGTCCCGGTAGGACAGGTCGGGTCCTCAGCTCCCGAGTGTCTTGTAGAAAAAATAGTGTCAATTGCGTTCAGAGACCACTTTAACAGATCCATTTTTGCTGTTTCCAGAAGAGCAAAGCTGGCAGCCTCACAGACAACACGCCACAGAAGCAGGAAGATAAGGAGGGAGGGAGAAGAGAAAAATGCGACCGTCTCGGCCGAGAGCAAGGAGGCAAAAAAAAAAAAAAATACGTTTACGGCATGAATGAATGAATTTATTTGGCACACAGACTCAACAATAACAAAAAACTGATACACAAGACAATTCCACAGTGACGTGTGACCAAAAGGGGGTGAGCAGAAGCAAAGCTTATAAACGCCCACCCCTTATATACATACAAACATACATATATACACATCACCAACCCCCAGAGCAAGCACACAGGTGACAGTGGTAAGGAAAAACTCCCTCTGATGTATTGAGGAAGAAACCTCAAGCAGACCATATGCTAAGGGGTGACCCTCTGCTTGGGCCATGCTACAAACACATTTAACATAACACAAATTCAAATCCCATCATCATAAACATATCTAGTGAACATCATATCTTCATCTACATACATAAATACATACATATATATCATACATATATACACATACCTACAGACACCTACACATACATACGAGGTCTGTCAATAAAGTAACGGTCCTTTTTATTTTTTTTTAACTATATGGATTTGATTCATATGTTTTTACGTCAGACAAGCTTGAACCCTCGTGCGCATGCGTGAGTTTTTCCATGCCTGTCGGTGACGTCATTCACCTGTGAGCACGCCTTGTGGAAGGAATGGTCCCGCCCCCTCGTCGGATTTTCATTGTCTGGAAATGGCGGAATGATTTGGACTTTTTTTCCATCTGAATTTTTTCAGAAGCTGTTAGAGACTGGCACCTGGAAACCATTTGAAAAATTTATCTGGCTTTCGGTGAAAATTTTACAGACTTCACAGAGAATAAGGACTGTTACTACAGCTTTAAGGACGGCTTTAAGGATGCTAAGCGCACCGCATTCTGAGCTGTGACAGCAAGGCAGAAAACGCGAGATCATTTCTAATCTGATGGCTCTGTGGATACGAGACCATCGTGTGCACTTTCTCTGGTTATCACAAGAGCTGGACATCAGCCATTTTCCGGCAGATTTCACTTTTAACAAGAGATTTTGTCATGGAAAGCCGAGCAAAGGCTTCGTGCGTAACGACCGATTCGCTGTTTGAGCGAGACAAAGAACACCTCCGTTTCGGCGTGTCAGAGGACAAGTTAGGACATGCCCAGCTCTCCACAATTTCTCTGATACTTACTGGACTGGTAAGCATTGAAAGCCGAGATAGGCATGTCCCAACTTGTCCCATGACACGCCGAAACAGAGGTGTTTTGTCTCGCTCAAACAGCGAATCGGTCGTGACGCGCGAAGCCTCCGCGGGGCTTTCCATGACAAAATCTTTTGTTAAAAGTGAAATCTGCCGGAAAATGGCTGATGTCCAGCTCTTGTGATAACCAGAGAAAGAGCACACGACGGTCTCGTATCCACAGAGCCATCAGCTTAGAAATGATCTGGCGTTTTCTGCCTCATCGTTGCAGCTTGGAGTGCGGCGTGCCGAGCGTCCTTAAAGCCGTCCTTAAAGCTGTAGTAACAGTCCTTATTCCCTGTGAAGCCTGTAAACTTTTCACCGAAAGCCAGATAAATTTTTCAAATGGTTTCCAGGTGCCAGTCTCTAACAGCTTCTGAAAAAATTCTGATGGAAAAAAAAGCCCAAATCATTCCACCATTTCCAGACAATGAAAATCCGACGAGGGGGCGGGACCACTCCTTCCACAAGGCGTGCTCACAGGCGAATGACGTCACCGACAGGCGTGGAAAAACTCACGCATGCGCACGAGGGTTCAAGCTTGTCTGACGTAAAATCATATGAATGAAATCCATATAGTTTTTGAAAAAAATAAAAAGGACCGTTACTTTATTGACAGACCTTGTACAGGTGTATGTATACCTACACAACCCTCAACACCCTTCCTCTTCCCTATACCTAGAAAAAACCATGTACTTATACCGCTGCTTAAACTGGTTCATGCTTGGACATTGCTTGAGATCCACCCTCAATCTGTTCCACATCCTCACTCCACAAACAGAAATACAAAAACCTTTTAATGTTGTACGTGCCCAGTGATGTTTTAAGTTAAACTCCCCCCTCAGATTATAATCCCCTACTCTATTAAAGAACATGTTTTTAATATTTCCAGGAAGTAAATTGTTTATTGCTTTATACACGATTTGGACTGTTTGAAAATGAACCAGATCAGTAAATTTTAAAATTTTTGATTTTAAGAATAGTGAATTTGTGTGGTCTCTATAACCAGCATTATGAATTATTCTTATAGCTCTTTTCTGCAATATGAATAATGGTTGTGTTGTACATTTATAATTATTGTCCCAGACCTCTGCACAATAGTGTAAATATGGTAAGATCAGTGAGAAATAGAGAATGCGGAGTGAGTTGTGGTCCAGAATGTATTTAACTTTGTTCAGAACTGAAATGCTTCTGGACAGTTTGCTCTGTATATGTTTTATATTAGACTTCCAGTGTTACGTTTCGGGCTGGAGTGTGAATCGCACCCAAAAGATGGGAGCAGAGAGAAGGCAGAAATAATCAGAACACGGGTTTATTTACAAGGGATGTATGTACAAGAGGGAGTATTCAGTGCTGCTGCCTAGCAGGCTGGAGACCAGGGAGCCACAGTCCAAACAGAGTCAACCCAGGATGAAATGGATCTGGAGCCAGGTGGGCCGCCTGCAGGCTGTCGACGTGGCTGAGGAGGAGAGACAGATGGTGAGTGCTGAGCCGGTCACTTCCAGAAGTGATTATCCACAATCAGTAGTTACTATCACTGCTGAGATATGTAGGCAGTTGTTCAGAATGATTCAGTTCAGTTTCCTCTAGCAGTTCTTATCAGGAAAGTTCAAAGTTCAGTTACGTAGAGAATATTCCAGGCAGTGTTCTGTGAGAGGAAGCTCCCAGGAGCAGAACGAGCACTACACTTAGCTGATAGATGCAGAGCGTGAGAGCTCTGTGCATAGGCTGCAAGTGAAGCTGGTCTTGGTGCAGAAGCAATTAGGAAGATTTCGGTCAGAGCAGAGGTTCAGACAGAGAGGTGTGCAGAAACACAAAAAAGTCAAAATGTTCTATTTCTAGAAGATACAGAGGCCAAGCTTACTGTGGAAGATTAGCTGAGTTCCCAGCAAGATGGAGTGAGGAGCCAGGGTTCATATGCAGGTGCTGATTAGATGAGGATCAGGGTGTGTCAATCAGCTTGAGGTGCGCCACCTGTGCAGAAGAGAGAAGCAGCAGCAGCAGCAGGAACAGGCAGCCCACAACAGCACCCAAAGAGGATGGAATGAGGAGCCGGGGTTCATATGCAGGTGCTGATTGGATAAGGATTGGGGGAGGTGATGGTTCTAGTGGTTAAGGTGTTGGGCTTGAGTCCAGAAGATCATGGTTCAAATCCCCACCTGACTGGAAAATTACTAAGGGCCCTTGGACAAGGCCTTTAATCCCCTATTGCTCCCGGTGTGTAGTGAGCGCCTTGTATGGCAGCACCCTGACATCGGGGTGAATGTGAGGCGTAATTGTAAAGCGCTTTAAGCGTCTGATGCAGATGGAAAGCGCTATATAAATGCAGTCCATTTATGTGTGTCAATCAGCTTGAGGCGCACCACCTGTGGCAGAAGAGAGAGAGAGAGAGAGAGAGAAGCAGCAGCAGCAGCAGCAGGAGGAGGAACAGGCAGCCCACAATATTCAGTTTATTTTATCATCATTATCACCCCAAGAAAGTTAGTTTCATATACTCTTTCAATAGCCACCCCCTGTACTTGTAACTGTACTTGTATGTCTTTATTACAATTGCCAAATAACATATTTTGATTTACTTAAGTTTAATGATCATTTGTTTGTGTCAAACCACATTTTCAGCTTTCCCATTCTGTAGTGATGTTCCTTAGTAGTTTCTGCAAATCCCCCAGAACAAAAAAATACTTGTGTCACCTGCAAATAATACTAATTTTTATATCTTGATAAAAATATCATTTATATAAAGTAAAAAGAGTTTCAGACCCCAGTACTGACCCCTGTGGGACACCACAAGCAATATCCAAGCATAATGACGTGTATTCCCCAACTTCACAAATTGTTTTCTGTTACTCAAATAACTTCTCAACCAGTGCAACACTAATCCCCTGATCCCATACCGTTCAGGTTTATTGATTAATATATCATGATTGATGTGTCGAAAGCTTTTTTAAGGTCTCTGATATTCCAACTGAATGTAATTTATGATTTATGGCATTTGTGATCTCCTCAACTGATTATATTAATGCCAGTGATGTTGAATTATTTGCTCCAATCCATATTGACTGTCAATAAGTAATTTATGTTGTTTATGAATTTATCTAATCTACTGTTGAATAATTTTTCTATTATTTTGGAAAATTGTGGAAGCAAGAAACAGGCCTATAATTTGTGAAGTGGTGTCTATCCCCAGTCTTATACAGCGGTACAACTTTGGCTATTTTCATTTCATTGGGAAATTTACGGTTTGAAATGACAAATTACAAATATGTTAATGGTTCTGAAATCCTCAATGACCTGTTTTACAACTATCATGTCTGTTTCATTAAATCAGTAGATGTTTGTATTTGTAATTGTTAATATCTATTATTTATTTTCTTCCACTGCTGTGAGGAAACATTGAACAGGGATTCCTCTCTATAAGATTATCATTCCAGTCCTCATAATAATGAATCAGGAATTTTTTTGCCAAGTTACTGTACGTCCAACAGTTACAAAAAAATTATTACAGCCATTAACCACCTCATCCATATTTCCTTTCTAATATTGTTATCAGTGAAATATTGAGGCTCTGTTGTTGGTACTATTTTTAATAATGCTATTTAATATATCCCATATTCCTTTGATATTGTTTTTATTATATCACATCTTACTATAGTATTCCTTCCTACATACCCTTATAATATTAGTTAACTTATTTTATATTTCTTTTATCTATTTTCTGCCTCCTTAGTCCTTAGTTTTATGAATTCTTTATATAATCTATTTTTCTTTTTACATGCATTTTGTAATCCTTTCGTCAACCATGGTCGATCTTTGAATTTTTGGTTTCTACTCCGTATGTATGGACAGTTTTTTTCATATAGTGATGTAAATATTTTTTAAAAAGCTCCATGTGCTCTATCACCATCACCTTCACTGTATACCTTTCCCAGTTTTGCACCCGTAAATCATACTTCAGTGTATTCATCTTTTCCTCTGTTCGCTCTCGCCTGTATTTTAGTTTTTCCTCTGGCTGATTCCTCCAGTGGTTTCTATAAACATGAAAAACTGGTAAGTGGTCACTGATTTACATTGATTAATAATTCACTCACTGTATTATTTTCAACATCATTAGTGAATATTTATCGATTAAGGTGGCACAATGGGATGTAATTCTACTTGGCCTAGTGATTTTTGGATATAAACTCATGCTGTACATTGTATTGATAAATTCATCTGTTATTTTATGCCTGTTTGGATTAAGCAGATCAATATTTATGTCACCACAAATGAAGACAACTTTTTGATTGGTGTTTGAGAACATTTCTCCCATCCAGTCAGTGAATGCTTCAATACTGGAACCTGGTGCTCTATACAGTAGTGTTCATAATAATAGTAGTGCTATGTGACTAAAAAGATTAATCCAGGTTTTGAGTATATTTCTTATTGTTACATGGGAAACAAGGTACCAGTAGATTCAGTAGATTCTCACAAATCCAACAAGACCAATCATTCATGATATGCACACTCTTAAGGCTATGAAATTGGGCTATTAGTAAAAAAAAAAAAAAAAAAGGGGGGTGTTCACAATAATAGTAGTGTGGCATTCAGTCAGTGAGTTTGTCAATTTTGTGGAACAAACAGGTGTGAATCAGATGTCCCCTATTTAAGGATGAAGCCAGCACCTGTTGAACATGCTTTTCTCTTTGAAAGCCCGAGGAAAATGGGACGTTCAAGACATTGTTCAGAAGAACAGCGTAGTTTGATTAAAATGTTGATTGGAGAGGGGAAAACTTATACGCAGGTGCAAAAAATTATAGGCTGTTCATCTACAATGATCTCCAATGCTTTAAAATGGACAAAAAAAAAAACAAAAAAAAAAAACAGACGCGTGGAAGAAAACAGAAAACAACCATCAAAATGGATAGAAGAATAACCAGAATGGCAAAGGCTCACCCATTGATCAGCTCCAGGATGATCAAAAACAGTCTGGAGTTACCTGTAAGTGCCGTGACAGTTAGAAGACACCTGTGTGAAGCTAATTTATTTGCAAGAATCCCCCACAAAGTCCCTCTGTTAAATAAAAGACATGTGCAGAAGAGGTTACAATTTGCCAAAGAACACATCAACTGGCCTAAAGAGAAATGGAGGAATATTTTGTGAACTGATGAGAGTAAAATTGTTCTGTTTGGGTCCAAGGGCCGCAGACAGTTTGTGAGACGACCCCCAAACTCTGAATTCAAGCCACAGTTCACAGTGAAGACAGTGAAGCATGGTGGTGCAAGCATCATGATATGGGCATGTTTGTTACTATGGTGTTGGGCCTATATCGAATACCAGATATCATGGATCAGTTTGGATATGTCAAAATACTTGAAGAGGTCATGTTGCCTTATGCTGAAGAGGACATGCCCTTGAAATGGGTGTTTCAACATTGACCCCAAACACACTAGTAAACAAGCAAAATCTTGGTTCCAAACGAACAAAATTAATGCCTTGCAGATGTGAAGAAATCATGAAAAACTGTGGTTATACAACTAAATACTAGTTTAGTGATTCACAGGATTGCTAAGAAAGCAGTTTGAACATCATAGTTTTGAATTTGTAGCATCAACAGCAGATACTATTATTGTGAGCACCCCCTTTTCTACTTTTTTTTTTTTTTTTTACTAATAGCCCAATTTCATAGCCTTAAGAGTGTGCATATCATGAATGCTTGGTCTTGTTGGATTTGTGAGAATCTACTGAATCTACTGGTACCTTGTTTCCCATGTAACAATAAGAAATATACTCAAAACCTGGATTAATCTTTTTAGTCACATAGCACTACTATTATTCTGAACACTACTGTACCTTATTATCCATATTTGTCCACTTCCTCCATGTTCCTGATTACCATAACTTTGCCTTGCTCTGGAATCCCGTTCAATTTGATGAATATTTTACAGTTTGATGTCCATGTATGCTGAATTTTTCTGTTTTTTTTTAGAGGCCAGCTTTCCTGAACATGTCGGTGTTTTGTTTGGTCAGATGTTAATTGATGAATACGTTCGATCCTTTCAGTTTTCTTCCTTGTTTTAACAGTGCGATTTTATGTTTTCTGTTGATGAACTTCAATCATGAAAAGCATTCAAAGCATTCAGATGGCGTTTGGGGCAAATCAAAATGATACACCATTTTGGAACCTGAACAAATGTCCCAACTGTGCCTGAACGCACCTCGAGAGCTGTTGGAATATATTCCTCCACCTGCAATCGGACCTCACTCGTAGGTCAATGTAACAGCGTTTGTCATATTCTCACTGCATTCTGACAGCTGTCTGGGTGATCCTAAAGTGTTCCACCTACATTTGGTCTGTGTTAAATCCTCTGTACTCGTGCACGGCCTGTACACAAATCAGTCAGGGCGGGTCAGTGAGTGCAGTGTGCTTTTTAGAGCTGAGCCGCTCCGTATCTGCACGTTAAAACAGCTGATCCTCCGCTACGCATCAACAACTAACACTATTTTCCACTCAAATGCATCTAAACTCTCTTTCTGGGGAGCGCATGATGTGAAAACGCAATAAAACTTTCTGACCTGTAAATCTGGTCATGTTTTCTACATAAATAAATGTTATCCATTCTTTGTGCTCAAACGCCAAAGCAGGGGCGAATCCAGATGGAATGGGGTGTGGGGCAAGGATGTCCCACCCTCACAACACCCCTAGATTAAAGGTCCAGTTTTAAAGCCTTTTTTTTTTTACTACAACTACTAATACTACTTAAAATATTAATAATTTCGACAAGTAAAATGTTTAGAGAAAATTTAAATGTTAGAAAGAATTTAATAGTTACATTTATTAACAATGTAGGTTAGAAATATGTTTTACTGTTACAGTGCTGTCAACAGTTAAATATGAGGTCAAGAAAGAGGTCTTTATTTTACTTTTTATAAAACAAGTATATATTTTCATTGAAGTCAAGAAAGGGTGACTATAAAGTGAGGCAGGGACCACTACAGCCATGATGATAAGTGAAGGTTAACTTCAGCTATTAATTAATGAACAGCAACCTAACTTGTTCATAAATCAGACATCTGTGTGTGAGAGACATTCTGATCTTCTGGTCCAAAGTAAAGTGCTGTCTAACTGGGTCACTCAGGTATGAATTAATGTTGGATATATTTTCATTCGTGCTAACTCTGCCAGTCACGTAACCTAGCCTGGCAATGTAATCTGTGCAAATGGTGTGCA
Source organism: Thalassophryne amazonica (assembly GCF_902500255.1). Lineage (NCBI taxonomy): Eukaryota > Metazoa > Chordata > Actinopteri > Batrachoidiformes > Batrachoididae > Thalassophryne > Thalassophryne amazonica. Next base: position 87,345,420 of record NC_047109.1, read on the forward strand.
TGGCTAGGTACCATGCTGTCGCCGCCAGGTTGTTTCTTTATTCTTTATTCTATGTGTGATGGTCGTGCATCGGTCCTACGAAGTATGCTGTTTTGCACAGTCTACGGTGCGGTGGCATGGTATAACGGCATCCCTGTCTAAAATGTATTTTCCCAAGTCCTGGCATAATTTCACATACCTTTTACTTTAAATTGAGTCATTCTCTAAGTTGATTAGCAACACAAATTGGTAATAAAAGAAATCCTTGATGTTACTTGTAGCGAGAGACAACTGTCTCCATCTTGTGGCCTTTTTGTGTATTGCACTTTCAAAAGTTCAACCTTTGTATCCAGTCATCCAGTCATTTCTTGCTTTATATGTTGAATTGTATCACATAAGTAATGATAATTTATAGTATAGCCTACAGTATTTCTATAACAAATGTTTTTATATAATTTCTGCTCCTAAATTTAAGTAACAAGGCTGAATGAAATGACGGCTTATTATGTCTAAAAAGTAATGTGACCTACTGTCAATAGATCGTACTTTTGATAAGCCTATGATAACTGTATTTCGGGAGAACTTTTCATAATGCTTCTTATAGTGTTAAAATGTATATGTCTCCTGGTGCACATTGATCGGTTAAGGGACCAAAAAAAAAAAAAAACCCACACTGTTACAGCAGGCTTAATTTTTTTCCCCTTCGATACCTGGTGGTGGCCTGGTCTTGGTTAAAAATGCCCGGCCTGAAAAATTTCCCCAGTCCAGCCCTGATGCCAGGCGTCATGTTTAAAAAACAAAACAAAAACAACAACAAAAAACAGGCACCATCCCTACAGTGAAGCATGGTGGTGACAGCATCATACTGTGGGAAGGTTTTTCAGCAGCAGAAACTGAGAAACGAGTCAGTATAGAAGGAAAGATGAATACAGCAATGTACAGAGACATCCTGGATGAAAACCTGCTCCAGAGAGCTCTTGACCTCAAACTGGGGTGACAGTTCATCTTTTAGCAGGACAATGACCCTAAGCACACGGCCAAGATATCAAGGAGTGGCTTCAGGACAACTTTGTTAATGTCCTGGAGTGGCCCAGCCAGAGCCCAGACCTGAATCCGACTGAACATCTCTGGAGGAAATCTGAAAATGGCTGTGCACCGACACTCCCCATTCAACCTGACGGAGCTTGAGAGGTGGTGCAAAGAGGAATGGACAAAACTGCACAAAGAAAGGTGCATCAAGCTTGTGACATCATATTCAAGACTTGAGGCTGTAATTGCTGCCAAAAGTAGATCAACAAAGTATTGAGCAAAGGGTGTGAATACTTACATATGGTTGACTTCTGTACAGATATGCACATTTTTGCCATCACGTTGTCTCTAGATCATAACATTTGAGTAGGAAGTGGCATATGCCTCTTTCAGGTCCCATGTTGAGTGTATGCAACGGTTATAAATGAAGCCTGAAAACTGACAGTCAACCTGTTCTTTATTACCGGAAATGGCTCACAAAGTTACAGTGTATGAGATCAGAATGCAGCAAACAGCTGGTGTCAAACATCATGTTGACTTCAGAGATGACTGACAATTATTTGTGTTAAGGAAGGAGGTTTGAGCAAAACTGCATTTTTTGTCCCCTCCCACATTTCTTTAACTAAAATGTGTTCAGTTCTGACTTCAACATTGCAAAATCTTGTCAAATAAGTATTTGGAAAACCATGCAATATATAAATAACCATCTACAGTCAAAATCCACACAACACAAGCAAAAAAAACATTTAGTCACACTTAAAGTGGTGTTTCATGTTAGTACATGTCAGTTAACTTCAAAATGTTAGTGTAGACAAAAACAACTATACAGCAATATCACTTAAATTAAATTCAACAATAAAAGAAATATAAAACACCACAAAACACACTCTGGAATGAACACCAAACATCTGTGAATTTCTTAAGCTGCATTAAGGCTTTCTGCAACCCTGAAAGAGAGACAAAATATTAATACGTTGTTATTTTACTCTATGTCTGTGACTGATTATCATCAAGATTCTTTTCTGAATAATGAAGGAAAAAACTAATAAAATTAAACTATGATTGTACAGCTTGGTGTGGGCTTTGGTATTTACACTCAACAAAAATATAAACGCAACACTTTTGGTTTTGCTCCCATTTTGTATGAGATGAACTCAAACATCTAAAACTTTTTCCACATACACAATATCACCATTTCCCTCAAATATTGTTCACAAACCAGTCTAAATCTGTGATAGTGAGCACTTCTCCTTTGCTGAGATAATCCATCCCACCTCACAGGTGTGCCATATCAAGATGCTGATTAGACACCATGATTAGTGCACAGGTGTGCCTTAGACTGCCCACAATAAAAGTGTTGCGTTTATTTTTTGTTGAGTGAACTTGAACCTGAGACCAAAAAAAAGCTGGACGTCTGACTAGTACAAACAATATTGCAAATCCACTTTTGGTTGTATTAATTTCATTAATTTTCTACACCCACAAATTCCAATTAAGGGTCATAGAGGGTGGAGCCTTTAGTGTTTTATTTATTCACTAATTGTACATTCCTCAAATTGAAGCCTGTAACACATAATTTGTTTTATTAAATGTAAAAAATTATGTGAATTTTACTTTCAAAGATGGATGACTCCTCCAAAGGCCAAACAACCTCTGAGTACCACTTAAGACAGAAAACTGGCACTTACAATCCAGTCTGTGTACCCTGGCCTACACAAAAATGTAAGACGGTCAGTGTGTTAACCAGACATTTACACAGGGATTAAACTTGAAAGTATACCTCATTATTTGTGGAAACAAAAGGATTACAAAAAAGTTCAGCATGTTCTAACCACAGCCTAAAGTTACTGAATCATTGGGTAATCACAAAGGAGGGGTGTTAGTGGTTAGAGTGCCTTAATTGAGAGTGGCGACATGAGTCGGGAAAAAAAAAAAAACGGTCACGTAGAGTATGCATTTAGAGTATGGATTCTGTCTTCCAATAGTAAGCTAGTAGGGTGAACTTTAGATAGAAGGATGCCCAAAATCACGCGGGAGGTAGAAGAAGTTACAAAAACTCAATTCCTCCCGGTGGTTTCCAGACACCACCAGGTATGGTTGTGTCTGTGTGTGAGTAAAGGGAGGAGGGTGCCATCTAGTCCCGCACCTGCAATGGCGAAGGAAGCGCCACCAGAGGGAGCCCTACCTCCTTTGCCCATCTGCTGTCTAGCAGATTCCCTTCTGACCCCGTGTCCACCAGTGCTCGGGCTTGAAGGGTTAAATCCCCGCTCAGGATTGTGACTGGGAGTCGTGTGGCAATTTGTGTGTCTCACTTGAATGTCTTGACCCCCCTTAGCCCAGTCTCTAAGGGGGTGTTGACGTTTTGGCCGTTTGGGGCAGTCTCTCTGTGTGTGCTCTGTTGAGCTGCAGAGAAAACACTCTCCATGGATCATCCTCCCCATTTTGGCCCTGTGCGTTTCCCTAACACGTCACCAGGGGGAGCTGTTGCCCCACAAAGCGCTGCGGCTGTGGAGCGTGGGGAGGGCGGCCCCTTTTCGAACCCGGAAGGGAGAGGGGCGGCGCGTATCCGGTCAGTCCTTCGCCTCGCTCCCGACGGCGTTCCTCTAACCGATTGTCTAATCGTATAACGAGATCAATAAGCCCGTCTAAATCCCGCGGTTCGTCCTTGGCCACCAGGAGCTCCTTCAGGACCAACGACAGTCCGTTTACGAAGGCGGCGGAGGGCAGTGTTATTCCAGCCGGACCTCGCAGCCGCGATGCGGAAGTCGACTGCATAAACAGCTGCGCTCCGGCGCCCCTGTCTCATTGACAGCAGCACGGCTGAAGCGGTCTCTCCTCTATTTGGGTGATCGAACACTGTTCTGAACTCCCTCACAAACCCATCATATATCAGAAGGAGCCGTGAATTTTGCTCCCAAAGCGCTGTAGCCCAAGCGCGTGCCTTGCCGCGAAGCAGATTAATGACATAAGCTATCTTACTAGCATCAGTCGCGTACATGACGGGACGTTGTGCGAAGACGAGCGAACACTGCATAAGAAAGTCCGCGCACGTCTCCACACAACCTCCGTACGGCTCTGGAGGGCTTATGTATGCTTCCGGGGAAGGTGGGAGGGGTCGTTGAACGACCTGTGGAACGTCACTGTTACGCACAGGGTCGACAGGAGGGAGAGCCGCAGCAGCGCCCTGAGGGCGCACTTCCACCTGCGCAGCGAGAGCCTCCACCCTGCGGTTAAGGAGGACGTTCTGCTCGGTCATTAAATCCAACCTAGCCGTGAAAGCGGTGAGGATCCGCTGCAACTCACCGATCATTCCTCCTGCGGACGCCTGTGCGCCCTGTTCTTCCATTGGCCGTTCAACAGCCGGTTGACGCCCCTCGGGATCCATGACGCTGGCCGAGATATCCTGTTGGGAAAGTGTCGGTACACGGACCCACAACAAGGGGCGCAAAGGAACGGACAATGGAGTAGGTCAAATAACAACACTTTACTGTTGTGAATGTGCACAACAAATACAACAGATTACAACAATAGATCAGAATCAATTCACAAAGGTGTCGTGTGGGCAGGCTCGAAGATAGGAGACACCTGTCCAAAGCAGAACCGGAACCACACGATTTCCTCCGCCACCAGACCCCGGGAATACTGGAGCCACCAAGTCCCGAACTCCCAGGTGGCCACTGCCTCCGCGTGTCGGACCTGGTACTGCTGGCGAGGAACAAAACACAATTAAAGGTGGGCGCGTTTGCACCCAGTAATCCGCACGGCAGGAAAGCTACCTCCACCTCTCGTTGGAAAAAAGGTCTGTTATCACTCACAAAAATCACAAAAGGTTACTGTCAAGCAGTCAGCTGAGAATATTACCTTCCAGGTAGAACGATATCTCGGCAAAGAGGTGGAGACGTCCCTGCTGATGTACCCCTGCTGATTGGCAACAGCTGTTGCAGGTGATGCGTGACAGCTGTCACCCTAGCTGCTCCTGTGAGGCGGCTGCGCCCTCTGGTGCCTGGAACCCGCACTCCAGGCAGGTCGCACTCTGGTGGTGGGCCAGCAGTACCTCCTCTTCTGGCGGCCCACACACACAACCATCACCCACATCACGTTTGTCTGCTTATCTTTTATTTAAAACAGCTTAGAACAGTCGTCATTCCAGTTGAAGTTAATTCAAAGTGATTAAGAGAAGTTTAACTCTAAACGACAGCACAGTTAAAGCAGTTCAAATCAAGTTTAAGTTAAAGTTTGCTGTCTGGTGCAAAACTGATGACTGCTTAAAAAATGTAGGAGTGATGAGTGTTCTCAGCAGAGCATAAACCTTATGTTCATCTGTCTCAATATTTAATTTTGATTATAAATTATATTTTTATCCATTATTCCTATTTCCATTTTTATTCACACATTGTGTACATTTGGCCACAGTTTCTGTCTGACATGCAGTGAATGAAAGAATGAAGTAAAATATCTTTATTATAGTATATCAATCAATCAATCAATCAATTTTTTTATATAGCGCCAAATCACAACAAACAGTTGCCCCAAGGCGCTTTATATTGTAAGGCAAGGCCATACAATAATTATGTAAAACCCCAAAGGTCAAAACGACCCCATGTGAGCAAGCACTTGGCTACAGTGGGAAGGAAAAACTCCCTTTTAACAGGAAGAAACCTCCAGCAGAACCAGGCTCAGGGAGGGGCAGTCTGCTGGGACTGGTTGGGGCTGAGGGAGAGAACCAGGAAAAAGACATGCTGTGGAGGGGAGCAGAGATTGATCACTAATGATTAAATGCAGAGTGGTGCATACAGAGCAAAAAGAGAAAGAAACAGTGCATCATGGGAACCCCCAGCAGTCTACGTCTATAGCAGCATAACTAAGGGATGGTTCAGGGTCACCTGATCCAGCCCCAACTATAAGCTTTAGCAAAAAGGAAAGTTTTAAGCCTAATCTTAAAAGTAGAGAGGGTGTCTGTCTCCCTGATCTGAATTGGGAGCTGGTTCCACAGGAGAGGAGCCTGAAAGCTGAAGGCTCTGCCTCCCATTCTACTCTTACAAACCCTAGGAACTACAAGTAAGCCTGCAGTCTGAGAGCGAAGCGCTCTATTGGGGTGATATGGTACTACGAGGTCCCTAAGATAAGATGGGACCTGATTATTCAAAACCTTATAAGTAAGAAGAAGAATTTTAAATTCTATTCTAGAATTAACAGGAAGCCAATGAAGAGAGGCCAATATGGGTGAGATATGCTCTCCTTCTAAGTATTACTTTTATTTTATTCAGGAGAGCAGAAAGGAATCCATCACTGGCCACTGTGTATGTCCTGTGACATATCATCTCATCAGTGGAGAGGAGACGGACCTGCAGACAGGCTCCTTACAGACTACAGAGGAGGAAAAGCCAACTCATACTTCATTTCACAGTGGCTGAAGGACATGTATGACCATCCATCTCGATTCTGTTTACTGCTTTTTAAAAGCAGGCTGCACCCCTTTTATGAACATACACAAGCTTCCACAGAAAGTTTGGGTGTGTCTCATAAAGAAGACAGTGAAGGTTGTCAGTGGCTGCTGCACTTGATTTGCTTGGATTGCCAGCCAAATGATTGAGAACTGTACTATAGATGCTCATGTACTATAATATTGAATTCCAATAATATGAACATTACACATTACAATGACGGTGTTCAGATGACCAAGGTCTTATCTGCTCAATCTTCATGCAGATCCCCCCGCCCATCACCATATAAATAATAATAATAAAAACTTCTGAAAATTAAATGTTTCTGACTTTGTGTACAGTACTAATAAGAAACCATTAACTCAAGAGTTGCATTGAAAAGGGGCCCTAAAATATCTCTTGGACTGGGAACCACTACCTGTCACATTCAGTATGACGAGTAAGTATGAAATATATCAAAAAGACAAAGCTTTGTGGGATAAGAGCATTTTAATGAATGTATCTTGTAGTCACATTTAGTCACCAATACATTTTCTGTTCATTACTGTAAACTGGCCAATGCCTGTGTAGTAAAACCTGACCATTTCAAAATTGCAAGGTTGAATGTCTTTTAAATAACATTGCTCATCCTATACTATTCTTATGAAAAACATATCTATATTTTTTGGTTGCATATGTTGTCATTTGTTAATTCGTATAGTGTGTAAACTCTCAGACAAGCGGGGGCAGCAAATTGCTGCACAGACTAACACAGTGTCACCCAGGACTGGAACAAGAGGAACTGGCCCGTTTCATCCTCCCAACAGCCCAGCCCGTTCAACGTGAATCCTGGCATTTGTAATTTTTCTCATCTTTGCAACATCAGCAGCAGTTTGTTGATCAAAGCCTGAGCTGGGAGGAGGGATGTGCAGTTTGGCACGGCGCATCAAAAGTTCACATCATTTCTGGGGGTAAAAAGTGAAAAACATTAGACTTTTCTTAACCCTTACATCAACCCTACATTTGCGGTCAATCCCCCCAAGAAATCCACTTTTTTGAAATGTAACTACAGTAAACACCAGGATTGTAAAAATTTTTGACCTCTAGTCTAAAGGTGAAAGAAGCTTCTTACAACCCCTGGCAAAAATTATGGAATCACCGGCCTCGGAGGATGTTCATTCAGTTGTTTAATTTTGTAGAAAAAAAGCAGATCACAGACATGACACAAAACTAAAGTCATTTCAAATGGCAACTTTCTGGCTTTAAGAAACACTATAAGAAATCAAGAAAAAAAGATTGTGGCAGTCAGTAACGGTTACTTTTTTAGACCAAGCAGAGGAAAAAAATATGGACTCAGTCAATTCTGAGGAATAAATTATGGAATCACCCTGTAAATTTCCATCCCCAAAACTAACACCTGCATCAAATCACATCTGCTTGTTAGTGCATCTAAAAAGGAGTGATCACACCTTGGAGAGCTGTTGCACCAAGTGGACTGACATGAATCATGGCTCCAACACAAGAGATGTCAGTTGAAACAAAGGAGAGGATTATCAAACTCTTAAAAGAGGGTAAATCATCATGCAATGTTGCAAAAGATGTTGGTTGTTCACAGTCAGCTGTGTCTAAACTCTGGACCAAATACAAACATGGGAAGGTTGTTAAAGGCAAACATACTGGTAGACCAAGGAAGACATCAAAGCGTCAAGACAGAAAACTTAAAGAAATATGTCTCAAAAATCGAAAAATGTACAACAAAACAAATGAGGAACAAATGGGAGGAAACTGGAGTCAACGTCTGTGACCGAACTGTAAGAAACCGCCTAAAGGAAATGGGATTTACATACAGAAAAGCTAAACGAAAGCCATCATTAACACCTTAACAGAAAAAACAAGGTTACAATGGGCTAAGGAAAGCAATGTGGACTGTGGATGACGGATGAAAGTCATATCAGTGATGACTCTCGAATCTGCATTGGGCAAGTGGTGATGATGCTGGAACTTTTGTTTGGTGCCGTTCCAATGAGATTTATAAAGCTGACTGCCTGAAGAGAACATGTAAAATTTCCACAGTCATTGATGATATGGGGCTGCATGTCAGGTAAAGCATGGGAGATGGCCTGTCATACATCATCAATAAATGCACAGTTTAGTTGATATTTTGGACACTTTTCTGATGTTTAAGGATGATGAAATCATTTTTCCAGAAGATAATGCATCTTGCCATAGAGCAAAAACTGTGAAAAACATTCCTTGCAAAAAGGACACATAGGGTCAATTTCATGACATAGGGTCAATGTCAACGAGCAGATGTGATTTGATGCAGGTGTTAGTTTTGGGGATGGAAATTTACAGGGTGATTCCATATTTTTTTTCTCAGAATTGAGTGAGTCCATATTTTTTTTCCTCTGCTTGGTCTAAAAAAGTAACCGTTACTGACTGCCACCAATCTTTTTTTCTTGATTTCTTATAGTGTTTCTTAAAGCCAGAAAGTTGCCATTTGAAATGACTTTAGTTTTGTGTCATGTCTGTGATCTGCTTTTTTTCTACAAAATTAAACAACAGAATGAACATCCTCCGAGGCCGGTCGTTCCATCATTTTTGCCAGGGGTTGTATTTCAATGACAATGTTACAAATGTGACTCTCAATGTATTGACAATAAAACATTTTAATTTCTCTTGTGTGTGTTTTTTATTATTTTAGATATAGTTAAAATAAGGAAAAAAGCTACCTTTATGATAACCTAGTATGGTGTTTGCATAGTGAAAAGCTGATACATACAAAAGGAAAAAAACCATGACATAATTAACAATGTTAAACATAAATATATGCAACCAGTTTAAACAGTTAGTTGTTCTAAGGAGAATGTGAGAACTACAGACTTTCACAACAACAACAACAAAAAAAAAAGGTCTTACATGGTAAAGGTTCACAGTCTGATCATTTTGATGCTTTGTTTCCAAAACACTGAAGTGACTCATCATAGAGCAGGGGTAGGCAACTGTCCAGAAAGAGCCATGAGGGTGCAGGTTTTCTTGCAGCCACTGACTTCACCAGGTGATTTCACTGATAACTAACTGATTCCATCTGCTCAAAGTGATATTAATCAGTAAAACTCACTGGTGGAGTCAGTGGCTACAAAGAAAAACCTGCCACCTCTATGGCCTTTCTGGAACAGGTTGCCTACCCTGTCATAGAGCAACGCAGTTTCTCACTTTGATAAACTCCATCAAACTGTACCCTCCCATGGGACTGTAGGCTCGATGACATAGGCATGTTTACAGGAGTTGGACCAAAGGACCAGGTCAGGCCACAGAGTGTTTGTTGCGATCTATGATGGCAAATGAGTTTCTGACCCAGGTCCACCTGTGTTTCCTAATCCCTGGCTGCATTCAGGCTCCTGGCTCAGGATGTACAAGGCTAGCTTTCAGGTTTTCCATTCTCAGATAAAGGCTGGAGTGTTTAGGACGGTGGTTGAGAATACTTACGTACGTGAGCCTTTCTTAGTTTTTATTTTAATAAATTTGCAAACATTTAAAAAATACTTTTTGTCATGTGGTCATTAAAGGGTGTTGTGGGTAGAATTCTGATGGAAAAAATTTTGTTTATGGTCTGGACGCAGGTTGAGGAACGCGGTCCAGCGTCTGACTGAACCCAGCACTAAATAACCAGAAGCAGTTCCAAAAGAAACAAATTTATTTTCTTCCCACTGTGCTGTACACAAAATACAAAATAAATGAGTCTGGTGGGGTGAAGAGGCGGCGCGCTCTCCCAGCGCCTCAACGGATCGGAGCTCCCGAACGTTCTGGACTCAGGAGTTCTGCCGACACCCCCCAGGTGCTTTTCCCGAGACTGTTACTCTGCGAAGGAGGAACAGAGGTTAGGTTATTCAGTACTATATTAAGAAAACACTATTTAGAGGCACACTTATCAGCAAACAGTTCAGGATGATTTTCAGGCTTAATGCAAAAGAACAGCTACTCACAGGCTTGTGGAGGATTATCAATCCGCACGCCACAGCCGCGAGGAGCAAACGAGCAATTCTCTTCAATACTTAAATTTAGCTGCGTAACCACGCCCCCATTATATTCGCAGATAAGCTTTTAAGGATAATCACCTCTGACGTGTGCTGACAGCGCTTGCCTCTCACCCTCGTCCTCCTTCACAGGCGCAATGTCAGCTTCTGGAGCGGCCCTCAGCGTCCTCAAACGATGTCCCATGGTCGTATTCTCGGCCCCTAAGCCCCAGATCACTGCTGGCTTAAATGCAGTTCTTCATCTCTCATGGTACCAGCTGAGAGTCCTTAGAACTGCACGCGAATGTCACAGGTGTCGTAAATCGTCCCGATTAGAGAATCGCACGTGAGTGCAACAGGTGCAGCAGATCAACCGGTGACAGAGGTGAGAGGACTCTTCTGCCGCACATTCTCCCCAGAGATCAGCCCCAAACCACCTGGGAAGGAAAACAAGCACAAAAAACCGCAAACAATATCCAGCCAGGTCCCCCCAACACACAACAAAATAATTTACTCCATTTTGGAACAAGGTTGTAACACATCAAAATGTGGAAACAGTGAACGCACTGTGAATACTTAAACCCAATCACACGAGAGGCAGAATGAGGCCAAATGCCGTCCAAATTAAAGTCCGGCCCACATTCCGGAAACTATGGACGTGCATACTGAGGGCGTCGGACAGCATTCTGAGAGTAGTCTAAATAGTCAGGCAGACTCCTGGGCCCCTTCCATGTTTTACACATGCCCAAACAGGTGAAGTGTAGTCAAGGTGGAAAAATATCAAACAGTGGTCGCAGTGCAGTCTAACCGCAATGTAAATATTTCAAAGGATTCAAAAGGATTCAAAAGAATTTTATGTCATATGCACAAAGGAACATGTTCCCTGCACAATGAAATGTGTTTACTGCATTTAATCCATCCTAATAGCCGTTAGGAGCAGAAAGTTGCCTTTAGGCGCCTGGGGACAGCTCCAGATGTATATCCTGCCTTAGGTCAACAGCAGGATGAGCAAACCATGACCGGCCTCATGACGACAGACGACACACACATAACACAACAACACACATAAGCCAGCCCGGTACATGAACACATATAAAAAGCACACACAAGGTAAAACTTGGGACAAGAAAAACTCATTGCTGCTGCATTGAATCATGCAGCAGCAACGCAGGGGAAAAAAACCCATCAGCACAATGAACAATGATCACCACACAACAACAAGACGAGAGACGACGACCGAGATTTGTAAGAGTCAGTTATCTGACAGAACACTCCGGAGGCCGCCTTTTAGGCGCCATTCAATGGCCTTGTTCGTCCATTCTGGAGGGAGGAGGGGCCCAGCCCTGAACAGTCCACTGGTCCACAGTCAAATTCAGAGCTGGAGAAGCTGAGGGCGGGGGGAGAAGAGGGAGTGAGGCATGAGCGTGTTCTTCCAGGAGGTTTTTATCACAGCGGCCTTGAAGTGCAGCTGTGTTTTGGGAAGCCGAATGAAAATCCAGATTAGCAGATGCCTGAAAGATTCCAGTCTGAGACAGAGTGGCTTTCAATAATCTGAATTAGGAGAGGAGATGTGGTCATTACGACGATCAATGCGGTTTCCAGTGCAGCCATTCTTCCAAGATGGTATCCAAAGCGCGGTAACACCCGCCGACTGAGCTGCCACTGCCCTTCCAATCAAATCAGTCATGTGGGGCAGCCTGGAGGGCCAACTATTGCCGCGTCCACTTTCTTAATTTTCCGGTAAACCAGCGCTATGCCCACTCCACAGCAGGAACCCGGTCACCACCGTGCCAAATATATACACATCTTCAACGTCCTCCACAGACAGCGTGTAAAGGCACATGACCTGCCCATTTCCTCCAACTGTCCATCACGTAACCCATCATATGTGTCCCGGTAGGACAGGTCGGGTCCTCAGCTCCCGAGTGTCTTGTAGAAAAAATAGTGTCAATTGCGTTCAGAGACCACTTTAACAGATCCCTTTTTGCTGTTTCCAGAAGAGCAAAGGTGGCAGCCTCACAGACAACACGCCACAGAAGCAGGAAGATAAGGAGGGAGGGAGAAGAGAAAATGCGACCGTCTCGGCCGAGAGCAAGGAGGCAAAAAAAAAAAAAAATACGTTTACGGCATGAATGAATGAATTATTTGGCACACAGACTCAACAATAACAAAAAACTGATACACAAGACAATTCCACAGTGACGTGTGACCAAAAGGGGGTGAGCAGAAGCAAAGCTTATAAACGCCCACCCCTTATATACATACAACCATACATATATACACATCACCAACCCCCGAGCAAGCACACAGGTGACAGTGGTAAGGAAAAACTCCTCTGATGTATTGAGGAAGAAACCTCAAGCAGACCATATGCTAAGGGGTGACCCTCTGCTTGGGCCATGCTACAAACACATTTAACATAACACAAATTCAAATCCCATCATCATAAACATATCTAGTGAACATCATATCTTCATCTACATACATAAATACATTACATATATATCATACATATATACACATACTACAGACACCTACACATACATACGAGGTCTGTCAATAAAGTAACGGTCCTTTTTATTTTTTTTTAACTATATGGATTTGATTCATATGTTTTTACGTCAGACAAGCTTGAACCCTCGTGCGCATGCGTGAGTTTTTCCACGCCTGTCGGTGACGTCATTCACCTGTGAGCACGCCTTGTGGAAGGATTGGTCCCGCCCCCTCGTCGGATTTTCATTGTCTGGAAATGGCGGAATGATTTGGACTTTTTTTTCCATCTGAATTTTTTCAGAAGCTGTTAGAGACTGGCACCTGGAAACCATTTGAAAAATTTATCTGGCTTTCGGTGAAAATTTTACAGACTTCACAGAGAATAAGGACTGTTACTACAGCTTTAAGGACGGCCTTTAAGGATGCTAAGCGCACCGCATTCTGAGCTGTGACAGCAAGGCAGAAAACGCGAGATCATTTCTAATCTGATGGCTCTGTGGATACGAGACCATCGTGTGCACTTTCTCTGGTTATCACAAGAGCTGGACATCAGCCATTTTCCGGCAGATTTCACTTTTAACAAGAGATTTTGTCATGGAAAGCGAGCAAAGGCTTCGTGCGTAACGACCGATTCGCTGTTTGAGCGAGACAAAGAACACCTCCGTTTCGGCGTGTCAGAGGACAAGTTAGGACATGCCCAGCTCTCCACAATTTCTCTGATACTTACTGGACTGGTAAGCATTGAAAGCCGAGATAGGCATGTCCCAACTTGTCCCATGACACGCCGAAACAGAGGTGTTTTGTCTCGCTCAAACAGCGAATCGGTCGTGACGCGCGAAGCCTCCGCGGGGCTTTCCATGACAAAATCTTTTGTTTAAAAGTGAAATCTGCCGGGAAAATGGCTGATGTCCAGCTCTTGTGATAACCAGAGAAAGAGCACACGACGGTCTCGTATCCACAGAGCCATCAGCTTAGAAATGATCTGGCGTTTTCTGCCTCATCGTTGCAGCTTGGAGTGCGGCGTGCCGAGCGTCCTTAAAAGCCGTCCTTAAAGCTGTAGTAACAGTCCTTATTCCTGTGAAGCCTGTAAACTTTTCACCGAAAGCCAGATAAATTTTTCAATGGTTTCAGGTGCCAGTCTCTAACAGCTTCTGAAAAATTCTGATGGAAAAAAAGCCCAAATCATTCCACCCTTTCCAGACAATGAAAATCGACGAGGGGGCGGGACCACTCCTTCCACAAGGCGTGCTCACAGGCGAATGACGTCACCGACAGGCGTGGAAAAACTCACGCATGCGCACGAGGGTTCAAGCTTGTCTGACGTAAAATCATATGATGAAATCCATATAGTTTTTGAAAAAAATAAAAGGACCGTTACTTTATTGACAGACCTTGTACAGGTGTATGTATACCTACACAACCCTCAACACCCTTCCTCTTCCCTATACCTAGAAAAAACCATGTACTTATACCGCTGCTTAAACTGGTTCATGCTTGGACATTGCTTGAGATCCACCCTCAATCTGTTCCACATCCTCACTCCACAAACAGAAATACAAAAACCTTTTAATGTTGTACGTGCCCAGTGATGTTTTAAGTTAAACTCCCCCCCTCAGATTATAATCCCTACTCTATTAAAGAACATGTTTTTAATATTTCCAGGAAGTAAATTGTTTATTGCTTTATACACGATTTGGACTGTTTGAAAATGAACCAGATCAGTAAATTTTAAAATTTTTGATTTTAAGAATAGTGAATTTGTGTGGTCTCTATAACCAGCATTATGAATTATTCTTATAGCTCTTTTCTGCAATATGAATAATGGTTGTGTTGTACATTTATAATTATTGTCCAAGACCTCTGCACAATAGTGTAAATATGGTAAGATCAGTGAGAAATAGAGAATGCGGAGTGAGTTGTGGTCCAGAATGTATTTAACTTTGTTCAGAACTGAAATGCTTCTTGACAGTTTGCTCTGTATATGTTTTATATTAGACTTCCAGTGTTACGTTTCGGGCTGGAGTGTGAATCGCACCCAAAAGATGGGAGCAGAGAGAAGGCAGAAATAATCAGAACACGGGTTTATTTACAAGGGATGTATGTACAAGAGGGAGTATTCAGTGCTGCTGCCTAGCAGGCTGGAGACCAGGGAGCCACAGTCCAAACAGAGTCAACCCAGGATGAAATGGATCTGGAGCCAGGTGGCCGCCTGCAGGCTGTCGACGTGGCTGAGGAGGAGAGACAGATGGGTGAGTGCTGAGCCGGTCACTTCCAGAAGTGATTATCCACAATCAGTAGTTACTATCACTGCTGAGATATGTAGGCAGTTGTTCAGAATGATTCAGTTCAGTTTCTCTAGCAGTTCTTATCAGGAAAGTTCAAAGTTCAGTTACGTAAGAATATTCCAGGCAGTGTTCTGTGAGAGGAAGCTCACAGGAGCAGAACGAGCACTACACTTAGCTGATAGATGCAGAGCGTGAGAGCTCTGTGCATAGGCTGCAAGTGAAGCTGGTCTTGGTGCAGAAGCAATTAGGAAGATTTCGGTTCAGAGCAGAGGTTCAGACAGAGAGGTGTGCAGAAACACAAAAAAGTCAAAAATGTTCTATTCTAGAAGATACAGAGGCCAAGCTTACTGTGGAAGATTAGCTGAGTTCCCAGCAAGGATGGAGTGAGGAGCCAGGGTTCATATGCAGGTGCTGATTAGATGAGGATCAGGTGTGTCAATCAGCTTGAGGTGCGCCACCTGTGCAGAAGAGAGAAGCAGCAGCAGCAGCAGGAACAGGCAGCCCACAACAGCACCCCAAGAGGATGGAATGAGGAGCCGGGGTTCATATGCAGGTGCTGATTGGATAAGGATTGGGGGAGGTGATGGTCTAGTGGTTAAGGTGTTGGGCTTGAGTCCAGAAGATCATGGGTTCAAATCCCCACCTGACTGGAAAATTACTAAGGGCCCTTGGACAAGGCCTTTAATCCCCTATTGCTCCCGGTGTGTAGTGAGCGCCTTGTATGGCAGCACCCTGACATCGGGGTGAATGTGAGGCGTAATTGTAAAGCGCTTTAAGCGTCTGATGCAGATGGAAAAGCGCTATATAAATGCAGTCCATTTTATGTGTGTCAATCAGCTTGAGGCGCACCACCTGTGCAGAAGAGAGAGAGAGAGAGAGAGAAGCAGCAGCAGCAGCAGCAGGAGGAGGAACAGGCAGCCCACAATATTCAGTTTATTTTATCATCAATTATCACCCCAAGAAAGTTAGTTTCATATACTCTTTCAATAGCCACCCCCTGTACTTGTAACTGTACTTGTATGTCTTTATTACAATTGCCAAATAACATATTTTGATTTACTTAAGTTTAATGATCATTTGTTTGTGTCAAACCACATTTTCAGCTTTCCCATTTCTGTAGTGATGTTCCTTAGTAGTTTCTGCAAATCCCCAGAACAAAAAATACTTGTGTCACCTGCAAATAATACTAATTTTTATATCTTGGATAAAAATATCATTTATATAAAGTAAAAAGAGTTTCAGACCCAGTACTGACCCCTGTGGGACACCACAAGCAATATCCAAGCATAATGACGTGTATTCCCCCAACTTCACAAATTGTTTTCTGTTACTCAAATAACTTCTCAACCAGTGCAACACTAATCCCCTGATCCCATACCGTTCAGGTTTATTGATTAACATATCATGATTGATTGTGTCGAAAGCTTTTTTAAGGTCTATGAATATTCCAACTGAATGTAATTTATGATTTATGGCATTTGTGATCTCCTCAACTGATTATATTAATGCCAGTGATGTTGAATTATTTGCTCCAAATCCATATTGACTGTCAATAAGTAATTTATGTTTGTTTATGAATTTATCTAATCTACTGTTGAATAATTTTTCTATTATTTTGGAAAATTGTGGAAGCAAAGAAACAGGCCTATAATTTGTGAAGTGGTGTCTATCCCCAGTCTTATACAGCGGTACAACTTTGGCTATTTTCATTTCATTGGGAAATTTACCGGTTTGAAATGACAAATTACAAATATGTTAATGGTTCTGAAATCCCTTCAATGACCTGTTTTACAACTATCATGTCTGTTTCATTTAAATCAGTAGATGTTTTGTATTTGTAATTGTTAATATCTATTATTTATTTTCTTCCACTGCTGTGAGGAACATTGAACAGGGATTCCTCTCTATAAGATTATCATTCCAGTCCTCATAATAATGAATCAGGAATTTTTTTGCCAAGTTACTGTACGTCCAACATTTACAAAAAAATTATTACAGCCATTAACCACCTCATCCATATTTTCCTTTCTAATATTGTTATCAGTGAAATATTGAGGCTCTGTTGTTTGGTACTATTTTTAATAATGCTATTTAATATATCCCATATTCCTTTGATATTGTTTTTATTATATCACATCTTACTATAGTATTCCTTCCTACATACCCTTATAATATTAGTTAACTTATTTTTATATTTCTTTTATCTATTTTCTGCCTCCTTAGTCCTTAGTTTTATGAATTCTTTATATAATCTATTTTTCTTTTTACATGCATTTTGTAATCCTTTCGTCAACCATGGTCGATCTTTGAATTTTTGTTTTCTACCGTATTGTTTTATTGGACAGTTTTTTTCATATAGTGATGTAAATATTTTTTAAAAAGCTCCATGTGCTCTATCACCATCACCTTCACTGTATACCTCTTCCCAGTTTTGCACCCGTAAATCATACTTCAGTGTATTCATCTTTTCCTCTGTTCGCTCTCGCCTGTATTTTAGTTTTTCCTCTGGCTGATTCCTCCAGTGGTTTCTATAAACAATGAAAACTGGTAAGTGGTCACTGATTTACATTGATTAATAATTCACTCACTGTATTATTTTCAACATCATTAGTGAATATATTATCGATTAAGGTGGCACAATGGGATGTAATTCTACTTGGCCTAGTGATTTTTGGATATAAACTCATGCTGTACATTGTATTGATAAATTCATCTGTTATTTTATGCCTGTTTGGATTAAGCAGATCAATATTTATGTCACCACAAATGAAGACAACTTTTTGATTGGTGTTTGAGAACATTTCTCCCATCCAGTCAGTGAATGCTTCAATACTGGAACCTGGTGCTCTATACAGTAGTGTTCATAATAATAGTAGTGCTATGTGACTAAAAAGATTAATCCAGGTTTTGAGTATATTTCTTATTGTTACATGGGAAACAAGGTACCAGTAGATTCAGTAGATTCTCACAAATCCAACAAGACCAATCATTCATGATATGCACACTCTTAAGGCTATGAAATTGGGCTATTAGTAAAAAAAAAAAAAAAAAAAGGGGGGTGTTCACAATAATAGTAGTGTGGCATTCAGTCAGTGAGTTTGTCAATTTTGTGGAACAAACAGGTGTGAATCAGATGTCCCCTATTTAAGGATGAAGCCAGCACCTGTTGAACATGCTTTTCTCTTTGAAAGCCCGAGGAAAATGGGACGTTCAAGACATTGTTCAGAAGAACAGCGTAGTTTGATTAAAATGTTGATTGGAGAGGGGAAAACTTATACGCAGGTGCAAAAAATTATAGGCTGTTCATCTACAATGATCTCCAATGCTTTAAAATGGACAAAAAAAAAACAAACAAAAAAAAAAACAGACGCGTGGAAGAAAACAGAAAACAACCATCAAAATGGATAGAAGAATAACCAGAATGGCAAAGGCTCACCCATTGATCAGCTCCAGGATGATCAAAAACAGTCTGGAGTTACCTGTAAGTGCCGTGACAGTTAGAAGACACCTGTGTGAAGCTAATTTATTTGCAAGAATCCCCCACAAAGTCCCTCTGTTAAATAAAAGACATGTGCAGAAGAGGTTACAATTTGCCAAAGAACACATCAACTGGCCTAAAGAGAAATGGAGGAATATTTTGTGAACTGATGAGAGTAAAATTGTTCTGTTTGGGTCCAAGGGCCGCAGACAGTTTGTGAGACGACCCCCAAACTCTGAATTCAAGCCACAGTTCACAGTGAAGACAGTGAAGCATGGTGGTGCAAGCATCATGATATGGGCATGTTTCTGTTACTATGGTGTTGGGCCTATATATCGAATACCAGATATCATGGATCAGTTTGGATATGTCAAAATACTTGAAGAGGTCATGTTGCCTTATGCTGAAGAGGACATGCCCTTGAAATGGGTGTTTCAACATTGACCCCAAACACACTAGTAAACAAGCAAAATCTTGGTTCCAAACGAACAAAATTAATGCCTTGCAGATGTGAAGAAATCATGAAAAACTGTGGTTATACAACTAAATACTAGTTTAGTGATTCACAGGATTGCTAAGAAAGCAGTTTGAACATCATAGTTTTGAATTTGTAGCATCAACAGCAGATACTATTATTGTGAGCACCCCCTTTTCTACTTTTTTTTTTTTTTTTTACTAATAGCCCAATTTCATAGCCTTAAGAGTGTGCATATCATGAATGCTTGGTCTTGTTGGATTTGTGAGAATCTACTGAATCTACTGGTACCTTGTTTCCCATGTAACAATAAGAAATATACTCAAAACCTGGATTAATCTTTTTAGTCACATAGCACTACTATTATTCTGAACACTACTGTACCTTATTATCCATATTTGTCCACTTCCTCCATGTTCCTGATTACCATAACTTTGCCTTGCTCTGGAATCCCGTTCAATTTGATGAATATTTTACAGTTTGATGTCCATGTATGCTGAATTTTTCTGTTTTTTTTTTAGAGGCCAGCTTTCCTGAACATGTCGGTGTTTTGTTTGGTCAGATGTTAATTGATGAATACGTTCGATCCTTTCAGTTTTCTTCCTTGTTTTAACAGTGCGATTTTATGTTTTCTGTTGATGAACTTCAATCATGAAAAGCATTCAAAGCATTCAGATGGCGTTTGGGGGCAAATCAAAATGATACACCATTTTGGAACCTGAACAAATGTCCCAACTGTGCCTGAACGCACCTCGAGAGCTGTTGGAATATATTTCCTCCACCTGCAATCGGACCTCACTCGTAGGTCAATGTAACAGCGTTTGTCATATTCTCACTGCATTCTGACAGCTGTCTGGGTGATCCTAAAGTGTTCCACCTACATTTGGTCTGTGTTAAATCCTCTGTACTCGTGCACGGCCTGTACACAAATCAGTCAGGGCGGGTCAGAGTGCAGTGTGCTTTATTTAGAGCTGAGCCGCTCCGTATCTGCACGTTAAAACAGCTGATCCTCCGCTACGCATCAACAACTAACACTATTTTCCACTCAAATGCATCTAAACTCTCTTTCTGGGGAGCGCATGATGTGAAAACGCAATAAAACTTTCTGACCTGTAAATCTGGTCATGTTTTCTACATAAATAAATGTTATCCATTCTTTGTGCTCAAACGCCAAAGCAGGGGCGAATCCAGATGGAATGGGGGTGTGGGGCAAGGATGTCCCACCCTCACAACACCCCTAGATTAAAGGTCCAGTTTTAAAGCCTTTTTTTTTTTACTACAACTACTAATACTACTTAAAATATTAATAATTTCGACAAGTAAAATGTTTAGAGAAAATTTAAATGTTAGAAAGAATTTAATAGTTACATTTATTAACAATGTAGGTTAGAAATATGTTTTACTGTTACAGTGCTGTCAACAGTTAAATATGAGGTCAAGAAAGAGGTCTTTATTTTACTTTTTATAAAACAAGTATATATTTTCATTGAAGTCAAGAAAGGGTGACTATAAAGTGAGGCAGGGACCACTACAGCCATGATGATAAGTGAAGGTTAACTTCAGCTATTAATTAATGAACAGCAACCTAACTTGTTCATAAATCAGACATCTGTGTGTGAGAGACATTCTGATCTTCTGGTCCAAAGTAAAGTGCTGTCTAACTGGGTCACTCAGGTATGAATTAATGTTGGATATTATTTTCATTCGTGCTAACTCTGCCAGTCACGTAACCTAGCCTGGCAATGTAATCTGTGCAAATGGTGTGCATGGCTAGGTACCATGCTGTCGCCGCCAGGTTGTTTCTTTATTCTTTATTCTATGTGTGATGGTCGTGCATCGGTCCTACGAAGTATGCTGTTTTGCACAGTCTACGGTGCGGTGGCATGGTATAACGGCATCCCTGTCTAAAATGTATTTTCCCAAGTCCTGGCATAATTTCACATACCTTTTACTTTAAATTGAGTCATTCTCTAAGTTGATTAGCAACACAAATTGGTAATAAAAGAAATCCTTGATGTTACTTGTAGCGAGAGACAACTGTCTCCATCTTGTGGCCTTTTTGTGTATTGCACTTTCAAAAGTTCAACCTTTGTATCCAGTCATCCAGTCATTTCTTGCTTTATATGTTGAATTGTATCACATAAGTAATGATAATTTATAGTATAGCCTACAGTATTTCTATAACAAATGTTTTTATATAATTTCTGCTCCTAAATTTAAGTAACAAGGCTGAATGAAATGACGGCTTATTATGTCTAAAAAGTAATGTGACCTACTGTCAATAGATCGTACTTTTGATAAGCCTATGATAACTGTATTTCGGGAGAACTTTTCATAATGCTTCTTATAGTGTTAAAATGTATATGTCTCCTGGTGCACATTGATCGGTTAAGGGACCAAAAAAAAAAAACCCACACTGTTACAGCAGGCTTAATTTTTTTCCCCTTCGATACCTGGTGGTGGCCTGGTCTTGGTTAAAAATGCCCGGCCTGAAAAATTTCCCCAGTCCAGCCCTGATGCCAGGCGTCATGTTTAAAAAACAAAACAAAAACAACAACAACAAAAAACAGGCACCATCCCTACAGTGAAGCATGGTGGTGACAGCATCATACTGTGGGAAGGTTTTTCAGCAGCAGAAACTGAGAAACGAGTCAGTATAGAAGGAAAGATGAATACAGCAATGTACAGAGACATCCTGGATGAAAACCTGCTCCAGAGAGCTCTTGACCTCAAACTGGGGTGACAGTTCATCTTTTAGCAGGACAATGACCCTAAGCACACGGCCAAGATATCAAGGAGTGGCTTCAGGACAACTTTGTTAATGTCCTGGAGTGGCCCAGCCAGAGCCCAGACCTGAATCCGACTGAACATCTCTGGAGAGAAATCTGAAAATGGCTGTGCACCGACACTCCCCATTCAACCTGACGGAGCTTGAGAGGTGGTGCAAAGAGGAATGGACAAAACTGCACAAAGAAAGGTGCATCAAGCTTGTGACATCATATTCAAGACTTGAGGCTGTAATTGCTGCCAAAAGTAGATCAACAAAGTATTGAGCAAAGGGTGTGAATACTTACATATGGTTGACTTCTGTACAGATATGCACATTTTTGCCATCACGTTTGTCTCTAGATCATAACATTTGAGTAGGAAGTGGCATATGCCTCTTTCAGGTCCCATGTTGAGTGTATGCAAAGGTTATAAATGAAGCCTGAAAACTGACAGTCAACCTGTTCTTTATTACCGGAAATGGCTCACAAAGTTACAGTGTATGAGATCAGAATGCAGCAAACAGCTGGTGTCAAACATCATGTTGACTTCAGAGATGACTGACAATTATTTGTGTTAAGGAAGGAGGTTTGAGCAAAACTGCATTTTTTGTCCCCTCCCACATTTCTTTAACTAAAATGTGTTCAGTTCTGACTTCAACATTGCAAAATCTTGTCAAATAAGTATTTGGAAAACCATGCAATATATAAATAACCATCTACAGTCAAAATCTCACACAACACAAGCAAAAAAAAACATTTAGTCACACTTAAAGTGGTGTTTCATGTTAGTACATGTCAGTTAACTTCAAAATGTTAGTGTAGACAAAAACAACTATACAGCAATATCAACTTAAATTAAATTCAACAATAAAAGAAATATAAAACACCACAAAACACACTCTGGAATGAACACCAAACATCTGTGCTAATTTCTTAAGCTGCATTAAGGCTTTCTGCAACCCTGAAAGAGAGACAAAATATTAATACGTTGTTATTTTACTCTATGTCTGTGACATGATTATCATCAAGATTCTTTTCTGAATATAATGAAGGAAAAAACACTAATAAAATTAAACTATGATTGTACAGCTTGGTGTGGGCTTTGGTATTTACACTCAACAAAAATATAAACGCAACACTTTTGGTTTTGCTCCCATTTTGTATGAGATGAACTCAAACATCTAAAACTTTTTCCACATACACAATATCACCATTTCCCTCAAATATTGTTCACAAACCAGTCTAAATCTGTGATAGTGAGCACTTCTCCTTTGCTGAGATAATCCATCCCACCTCACAGGTGTGCCATATCAAGATGCTGATTAGACACCATGATTAGTGCACAGGTGTGCCTTAGACTGCCCACAATAAAAGTGTTGCGTTTATATTTTTGTTGAGTGAACTTGAACCTGAGACCAAAAAAAAGCTGGACGTCTGACTAGTACAAACAATATTGCAAATCCACTTTTGGTTGTATTTAATTTCATTAATTTTCTACACCCACAAATTCCAATTAAGGGTCATAGAGGGTGGAGCCTTTAGTGTTTTATTTATTCACTAATTGTACATTCCTCAAATTGAAGCCTGTAACACATAAATTTGTTTTATTAAATGTAAAAAATTATGTGAATTTTACTTTCAAAGATGGATGACTCCTCCAAAGGCCAAACAACCTCTGAGTACCACTTAAGACAGAAAACTGGCACTTACAATCCAGTCTGTGTACCCTGGCCTACACAAAAATGTAAGACGGTCAGTGTGTTAACCAGACATTTACACAGGGATTAAACTTGAAAGTATACCTCATTATTTGTGGAAACAAAAGGATTACAAAAAAGTTCAGCATGTTCTAACCACAGCCTAAAGTT